>NC_056743.1:1520587210-1520617210 GCF_019279795.1 Protopterus annectens | reverse complement strand
CCACATCTTCAGATTCACAGATACCACAGTGGTAGGTCTCATAAGTGGTGAAAACGAGAGTAGGTATATGAATGAGGTCAGCTCCCTTATTGAATGGTGCAATAACAGCAATTTGGACTTGAGCATCAATAAAACAAAAGAAATTATTATTGACTTCAGAACGAGCTTTGCCATGTACCTGCCCCTCATGATCAATGGCGAAGAAGTGGTGAGAGTCCAAACTACAAAGTTCCTGGGGCTATATCAGAGGATATTTCTTGGAGTACAAACACAGGCCAGCTAATTAAAAAAGCCCACCAGCGACTACACTTCCTAAGAAGGCTGAGAAAAGCAAAGCTCTCTATGACTTCTCTAAATACCTCCTACAGAGAAACCATTGAGAGCATTATCACCAACAACTGCACTGTATGGTTCGGTAACAGCACAGTGGCCGAAAGGAAGAATCTGCAAAGAATAATAAGAACAGCAGAAAAGATCATGGGCACTAGTCTTCCTACCTTACATGAGCTCTTTGAACTGAGATGTAAAAAGAGGTCCCACAAAAGACTGAGTGACGCTTCTCATCCAGCGTCTGGTTAGTTCACTAAATTTGCATTTGGTAGAAGGTTGCAAAGTATCCACTGCACGATCTCCAGATTTATGAACAGTTTTTATCTAACTGCAAAAAGACTCATTAATGCAGAAGTAAACCGTTTTGTATCAAAGCTATAATAGATTGTTACACTCTGATTCTTTTTCTTTTTTTTCATACACTAATTCTATTTATTTATTCCATGCTAAAATTAATATATTCTCATTCAAGTGCAATTCCAATTACTTCCATATGTGCAATATCACTCAACCTTACCTCTGTGTATAATGCACTTTTCTTTTCATGTGTTAATCATGTATTAGTAGTAGTCAGTATTGTCCAGTGTATATAAATAGTGTACAAGCATGTGCATCAGCTACCTAGATACTTACTTTTGTAATATAGTTATTGTTTATTCTTTAATACCTATCATGTCTGCCTTTTTGTGTTTGATGTTCATCGTGTTTCACTGTTACAGTCATGACTGTAGGGTTCTCCCCTGCTGGCAGGCAGTCCTCGGTCGGCCAGAATCCCAAAGTCTGGGTCCGGCTTCGGCTGCTTAGCCATGCTCTCTGATGTCAGAGCACCAGGAGTACAAAGCTGACAGCCGACACCATGTTCTCCAGTCTTTCTTGCCGTGCAGTGATAGCAGTTCGCAAGTGCTGGTCGGCTGACTCCTGACAATTTTTTTATAAACGTACTTCAGTCCGAAGACTTTCTTCTCCTACTCAAAGCTAAGTACCCCATTGGGGAAACTTTTTTCTTGCTCCAGTCCGATGTCAGAAAAAGTTAATAATTGTATTTCATGTGGGAAGCAAATACCTCATAAGGATTTTCATTCTTACTGTATTCCTTGCTTAGGCCCTGACCACGACGTAGCTAGTTGTTGGTTTTGTGCTAGATTCAATCAATGTACGATTAAACGAAGGTACGATTTTGCATTTCATTACTTCGGTAAGCGTTTTAATTATAAAATGCCATCGGATACGGTTCCGGCTACCGGAGTTCACAAACAGCGTAAGGATAAAGACAGGCCTCCGAGGTCCAAATCAGATGATGTTGTACAAGCAGAGCCAGCTTCAGGTTCGGCCGTTGTCAGTGAGGCGCTTTTGCAGCCCCTGTCGTCGGCCATTTCAGAACTGATGGCCGAAACGGACTCCCATTAGGAGCCAACTAGGCCTTTGAATATTTCTGTTGCAGGACCTTCGGACAATGCTCCTTCGGATGGGTCCGGAGCCGCTGTGCAGGTACCGGCTTCCGAAGGAGTTTTCAGGCCTACTCAGCTTCTAATAAAGGCAAAGCCAAAGACAAAGGCAAAGACTCCTTCCAAATCAAAGACTACAGCCCAGGCCTCTTCTGATCCAGCACCCAGGTCTCAGAAACAGTTACTTAAGATGGTGGAGGATTTACTTACTATGATTAGGGGTTCACATCCACCTCCAGATAAAAGGCCAAGGCAGGAAGTGTATTATGACTCCTCTGATCAGGCTTCTGTTTCTTCAGTTTCATCTTCTGACCAGGAATATTCTTTCCTTCCTTATGAGGATTCTGATGCTGAGGAATCCATTCCTTCAGCTTCTCCCCCTGAGGATTTCTCTTTTGGGGAAACTTTGCATGAAATGAGGGAACATTTTCACTGGGAAGGACAGGAGTACTCAGAATCTAAGAAAAGACTAAGGGATTTTCTTCTTCTTCCCCAACATAGACCCCTGGGTATTCCTCCTATTTTGGATATTGTGGATGATGCTTTTTCAGAGGCTAACTTAACTCCTGACTTTTACCTCCAGCTCCTGTTAAGCCAGACAGATATTATAGAGTTCCTGATTCCCACCAATTTTTATACAAGAATCCTACTGCTGATCCTGAAACCATTTCTCAGGGTCCTAAGGGGGTTAAGGCCACTTCTGCTAAAAACCCCATTCCCACTGAGAAGGATTCTAGATCTTTAGAAAGATGGGGCAAAAAAGTGTACACTTCTGCTACTTTATCTATTACGGCTTTAAACTGTCAGTTTCATATGCTGAAATACCAGCAATTTCTTCTGTCTGTTTTAAAACAAAAGCTAACTTCCATTTCCGCCTGTGCAGATGATAAGGAATTACATGACTTAATGCATGCCACTGAACAAGTTGGGAAGCATGGTTTACACTGTGGATTTGATGCCTTGGAGGCTTCTTGTAGGGCTGCCGCCTCTGGCACAGTCATTAGAAGCATGCATGGTTAAAGGAACAAAACTTGCCAGATCAGGTAAAAGCTAAATTATTGGATGCTCCTGTTCAGCATAATGTTTTGTTTGGATCTAAAGCTGAAGAGGTGATAAAGAAGATGGAGGACAAGGCAAAATCCATGCAAACAGTTAAAGATTTCTTACAAGTACAGCCACCCAAATTTAGTAGGAATTGGCCTACAAATAATTGGTCATTTCCCAATTCAGACAGGCCTCAGATGGGTGGATACAGACGCTCCAGAGGAAGGCCTCAAATGCAAGCTTCTTATAGACCAGGACAGTGGACTGCTTCCACCCCTAGGGGAGGAGAGGACAGGTTGCAAGCTCATAGAAAACAGGCTCAATGACTCCCTCTGTTGGGCTGCAGGAACTTCTTGCCTGGAAGCCCCTCTCGGAGGAAAACTTTCTCTTTTTCACCTAAATTGGACTCATATAACCCAAGACAAGTGGGTTCTGGATGTGGTTTCAAGAGGTTATAAATTCCATTTTCACTTCCAAAACATCAATGGTTAGAGGCCTTAAACCAGGTGGAAGCTCTCTTGGCTATGAAAGCCGTAGAACTGGTTCCACTTTCAGAGATGGGACAAGGTTTTTACTCAAGGCTCTTTCTAGTCCCCAGAAAGCAAAATTCATGGAGACCCATTCTGGATCTGTCAGTCTTGAACACTTTTCTCGAGATACCAAAATTCAAGATACTTACTCTACAGGAGCTTCTTCCAATGCTGACCAAAAATGCATGGATGGTAACTTTGGATTTAAAGGAGGCATATTTACACATTCCCATCAGGCAGGAATGCAGAAAATACCTCAGGTTCAAGGCCGGATTGAGGCACTATCAATTCTCTGTGCTGCCCTTTGGATTGTCTACTGCGCCCAGGGTCTTCACCAAATGCCTGGCTCCAGTAGTAGCTTATTGCAGACTCAAGGGAATTCAAATTTACCCTTATCTGGACAACTGTCTTATTCAGGCAGACAGCAAGGATGTCTTACTCCAGCATCTAGAATTTGTTCAGAATCTTCTCAAGTTCCTGGGATTCACTGTAAACATAAAAAAGTCAAATTTGACACCCTCACAACAGATAATTTTTCTGGGTGCTTTTCTAAACACAACAACCCAGATGGCTTTTCTGACATACGAAAAACAATTACAGCTGGCTTCAACTTTCAAAACCTTGGCAACATTAACTCAGCTATCTGCAAGGAAATTCCTGCAGGCTTTGGGTTACATGGCCTCCTGCATCCTTCTCGTACCATATGCAAGACTACATATGAGGAAAATACAGTGGTACCTAAAAAGTGTATGGTCTCAGCATTGCCACAGTTTAGACATACAGATCACCGTCCTGCCTTGTCTTCAAAAGGAATTCCTTTGGTGGTCCAAGGCATGTACTCTAAACAAAGGAAAACCCATCAGTCTGCCTCCAGCCACTCAGATACTAACCACGGACACCTCAGATTATGCATGGGGAGCTCATTTTCAGGGCAAATGTCTGCAGGGCCTTTGGACAAAGGATCAGAAGCACCTGCATATCAATTTAAAGGAAATGTTAGCCATTCAGAAAGCTCTATTGGCCTTCAGGAATCTTCTACAACCAGGACAACTACTGATACAGACAGACAACACCACAGTTATGTGGTACATAAACAAGCAAGGGGGATCTCATTCCTATCCCCTTTGCAGACTAGCCATGAATCTATGGAACACAGCTCTAGCTTGCAAACTGGACCTTCAAGCTCAGTTTCTACCAGGGAAGCAAAACTTCCTGGCAGACAGTCTGAACAGAAACCTGTTGGACCCACACGAATGGATGCTGGACACCGAAATATTCAAGATGATTACAGCAGTCTGGGAATGTCCTCACATAGACCTCTTTGCATCCCACCTCAATCATCAACTACAGATTTTTTTGCACCAGGACATTCCACAAACTAGCTTGGAAAGTGGATGCACTATCATTCAGTTGGAGAAACCTCTCGGGGTATGCCTTCCCGCCTCTACCTCTTCTTCCATGGGTATTATTAAAGATCAAACAGGACAAGCCCAAGATGATAATCTTGCTGGCCCCAAATTGGCCTTGACAGTTTTGGTACCCAACACTGAAAAACCTTTGTCTGGAGCCCCCTTGGGTTTTACCACAGACTCCGAACCTTCTGTCCCAACACCAGGGTCAGGTTCTGCACTCCCATGTCAAAACTCTCAGCCTGGCAGCCTGGTTAATCCAGGGTCTATGATTCATTCGCTCCTACCCAAGCAGGTTATGGATGTCATTTTAGAAGCCAGACGTCCTAGCACTAGAAAATCTTATGCAGGAAAATGGAAAAGATTTTGTTCCTGGATGCAGGCTCGGGATTCAGATCCTCTTATTCCTAACATTCCTCTGATTTTGCTATTCACACCATGGGAAGCAAATCCCAGGGAGTATAAGGACTCACTCTACCAAAGCTGCTGCCACTTCAGCTGCCTTCCTCAGGGGAGTTCCTACCAAGGACATTTTGGAAGCTGCAACTTGGAGTTCAGTGCATACTTTTTCTAAGCACTACAATCTACCTCTTTACTCTAAGTCTAGGGCAGGCTTTGCTTCTGCAGTCTTGTAGGGCCTTTTAGCCACCCCCACTACTTTATGACCGCCTCTATTTTATTCTGCTTTGGGATTCAACCCTACAGTCATGACTGCAACAGTGAAACACGATGAAAATAGTACAGTTGTGTACACTTACCATAAATGTAGATGTTCGAGTGTCTTCACTGTTGCAGTCTGGGTTTCCCTCCCTCCTGTCCCCTATTATTTTTTCTTTTGTGTGGTTCTTTTTTTCACCCTTCTTCTGAGGTGTATTTGCAAAGGGTATGGGATCTTACTCATTTTGGAACTCCTGACATCTGGGACAAGAAAAACTGGAGAACATGGCGTCGGCTGTCAGCTTTGTACTCCTGGCACTCTGACGTCAGGGAGCATGGCTGAGCAGCCGATGCCGGACCCAGACTTTGGGATTCTGGCCGACCGAGGACTGCCTGCCGGCAGGGGGGAACCCTACAGTCATGACTGCAACAGTGAAGACACTCGAACATCTACATTTATGGTAAGTGTACACAACTGTACTTTTTCTCTTGTAAAAGAGCTGACACTTGAAATTTTGTTTAGGTAGCATAGATCAATATGCATGTGCATATACCTTTAAGAAGCTATACAAGGGCTTGCACTTGTACTGAGCACGTGTGAGCCTGACTGCCATTTTGTAGTTAACTGTTGAGATGTGAACATGTATGTATGTAAGCTCTATCTGTTAACTAGTTTGTTCGTATTTAGAGATGCTGTTATCCATCCTGATGTGTTTCTATGTATTAAAGCATCTAAACAAAACCTCAAGCCTTCTCATTGTTTGTATTAGAGATGAACGAATGACATGGTGTCAGAAGTGGCATGGCTAAAAGGACATGGGCCAGAATGAAAGCCAGAAGGAAGATCAAGAAACACAGCCAATATACAGCAGTGAATCATTCCCATTGTGTGTAAACTTCACAAATCAGATCAGAAATTAATTTCAGGTATTAAAACTTGCTCGGCACTGTTTTCTTTTGTATAATATGAAACCAGACATACAAAACGCTCTAAATGATATTTGCATAAACCGATATGTATGATATTGATAAAAGTATTCAAATT
Source organism: Protopterus annectens (assembly GCF_019279795.1). Taxonomy (NCBI): domain Eukaryota; kingdom Metazoa; phylum Chordata; order Ceratodontiformes; family Protopteridae; genus Protopterus; species Protopterus annectens. The sequence goes on along the minus strand of NC_056743.1, from coordinate 1,520,610,750 downwards.
ACTATGGAAAATGTTTAAATAAAGTCCGAACTGCATAAAACAAATAAAATAAGGAAACCAGCCGCATTTTCACAAAGCACATGTATTTACATATTAAGCAATGATATCTGAGTTATCAGAAGTATATAAAGTGTTCACATGTTTGTGCAGTGTTACAGTAAAGATATTTTACAAAGTACAGCCATTACAGAGCATATTTCATAGAGCAACGTATTTCAAAGAACTTATTCTGCATTTGAATGTTGTTACAAGCTTACAGAACAATTTGTTTGTACATAATTACAAGGACCATATTTTCAGTGTTTTTGTGGATACTTTGTGGGCATGGCAGATGGATTTCAAAAACCCAGTGCACTTGTGTTTGACAGTAATATTGCTGAGAACTGGAGAGTGTTTGAGCAAGAATATGACATGTTCATGTAGGCTGCATTTTCTGATAAAGATGACCATACAAAGGCATTTATTCTACTTAATTTAACTGGGTCAGAAGCTATAGAAAGGGAATGTTCATTTGTGTATGCCTGTGCTATCTATGCTGGAGTGGGGGAAAACCATTATATTGTTGTACAGGCTGAGTCAAGGGAGGACCCAGAGTGCTTAAAATGTCAATTTAGAGCAATGTGTAACCCCAGATAAATGTTACAATGGAAAGGCATTTATTTTATACAAGAAATCAAAAGCCTGGTGAAGCTTTTGCAGCATATATAACTGATCTGAGAAATGAAGCTAAAATGTGTAGATTTGGTGACTTAAGAGATGATGCTGTGAGAAAGATTTTGCTTTGTGACAGTGATTTAACTTTGAATAAGGCCACTGAGATTTGTCAGATAAATAAGCTCACAGAAAAGTACACAAATATGGTTACAAATGAGAGCAGTTTTAGAAGACACAGTGATTAAGCTCATGTTGATAGTATGTAGCATGTGGTTCAGAGAAACAGGGCCAAGCACATGGCAGCTATGGGGTTTCCAAGGGACTACTGCAGGTCTCCCCAGAACTTTCTAGCACATTCCAGAAGCCACACAGTCTCAGTGAAGCACAAGAGTGAATCTGCAAACTCAAAAGGATTTATGGCTGCCACCACTCCCAATATACCAAATTTCATTGCCAACTGCCGTAATTGTGGAGGAAATCATGATTCTAAAAGGGAAAAGTGTTTAACTTTTGGTCAACAATGCCACAAATGTAATAAATAGAATAATTTCAAAAGATTTTGTAAATCAAAAGAATGTGGGCAGTCTTTTATTAAAGGGGATCATTTTAAGAAATGAGATGATTAGTTAGACTGTGGCAGTCCAACTCTTTATGTTGATGGTTTGTCAATGCTTCATGAAACAGTCAATACAGTAGATGTAAGGGTCAATAATGAAGTATTTTGTACTATTCAGATTAATGGTAAACCCATAGAGCTCAAAGCTGATACAGGCTCCAAGTGCAATGTTATGTCTGCAGAAACATTTGCGAGAGTGTGTAAAGGTGAAATCCTTGCTTTGGCAAGGTATACAAAACTTGTTGCTTATGGAGGTAAAGAAATTCAAACTGAAGGCTCAGCTGTGCTTTCATATTATTCAGAAGCTACGACTTGTTATTTTATGTGGTTAAGAGGCACGTCCAGTCATTATTAGGGCTCAAAGACTCTTTAAAAATGGGACGAAAAGTTCACCATGTTAGTTTAAAAGACCACTACTCTAGTTTTACCCAAAACATTTTTTCTGCTTATCCTGATCTTTCCCAAGACAAACTAGGCAAACTTTCAGTTGTGTACTTCATGAGGTTAGATCCAGAGGTCAGTCCAGTTGTCAGGCCAGCACATAAAGTTCAAACAGCCATTCAGGACAGAGTCAAGGCTGAGTTAGATAAAATGGTACAAGGTGTGATTTGTCCAGTTGATGTTCCAACTGATTGGGTATCATCCATGGTAGTAGCTCATAAGAAAAGCTCAGATGACATCAGAATATGCATTGACCCATGAGATTTGAACAAAGCATTAAAAAGACCTCATCATCCAATGCGCACAGTTGAAGAAGTTGCAATCTTAATGCCAAATGCTACTATTTTTTCTGTCTTAGATGCAAAGGGTTCATTTTGGCAAATTCAGCTTGACAGAAAATCCTCATTGCTTACTACTTTTGTTCTCCGTTTGGCAGGTACAGATTTTTGAGAATGTCATTTGGGATAAATTCTGCAAGGGAATTTTTTCACCGTGCAATGGACCAAATTTTTTCCTGGGTATCCTTGTGCTATCATAATAGACGACATACTGGTAGGAGGTCATGATGAAGCAGAACATGACAGAAATCTCAGAAAAGTTCTAGAAAAGGCATGCCAAGTGAATCTTAAGCTCAACTCACAGAAATGCAAATTCAGGCTACAAGAAGTTTCTTATGTTGGTCACTTATTAACAAGTACAGGCCTACAGCCAGAAATCAGCCATTCTCAAGATACCAGCTCCAGACAATGTACAAGCCTTGCAACATTTTCTTGGCATTCTCAACTACATAGGCAAATTCATTCCATAATTGAGCCAACTTTTAGCACCACTCAGAGAGCTGACACATAAAGATGTATCATGGTCTTGGTTAGAGCAACACCAAAGAGCATTTGACATCCTGAAACAGAGAATTGCTAGCCCTCCAATGCTCAGATATTATGATGTTCATAAACCAGTTACACTTTCCTGTGATGCTTCAGAATTTGGTCTTGGTGTAGTCATTCTACAAGAAGATCAACTTGTTGTCTACACATCAATAACTCTTACCCAAACTGTGATGTAGTATACCCAGATTGAGAAAAGCTTTTAGGCAATTGTGTTTGCATGTTTGAAGTTTCATGATTATGTTTATGGTAGACCTATTCAGTTCGAAACAGATCTCCAGCCATTAATCACAATCCTGAGAAAACCTATGCATTCAGCTCCAGCTAGACAGTGATGTATGATGCTGAGATTGCAAAAGTACAATTTCAATCTTGTCTACAAGAAAGGCAAACTTCTTTATCTTGCTGATACATTGTCCGGATCACCCAGAAATACCACTGAACAGAATGAAAATTCAGGTTCTCACTTGATTGATGATTTTTTTTTCCTCAAATTTTTTTTTTTATTTTTCAAATACATTTGAATGAATTCCATAGTATTTATACATAATATCTAAAATAACTATGTACACTATTTACATTAGCCTGACACTATACCAGATCTTAATGTATACAGTTATTTTATAAGTATGTCCAATCCATTATCAGAGTGTCTGATCAATTATTGTATAGTGTCAATCAGTGATGACTTTTCCACAAGGGTTGTTGATAAATGGCTTTGAATAAATTATTAGTTTTTTTAATTTTAATTTCCAATAATGCTGTGCTCTTCAGTAGGCTGTAAAAGTCTTCTAAAGTGGGTATTGTGTTTGCATTCCATCTTCTTGTTATACACTTCCTTGAAATTGCAAATATAGTCCATACTAGACACATGTTTGACCTATTCAAATGAGGACCTTCGTTCACATTGAATAATACAAGAGCTTTAGTTAAATAAAATGATTCATTAACTAAAGCTTGTAGAAAGTTATTAATACCATTCCAAAATGGCTTAATTTTAACGCACTCAAAGAAAATGTGGTTCCAGTCTGCATCGTGTACTTGCTCACATCTCCAACATATTCCTTTTATGGAAGAACTAACTTTACTGATTCTATCTGGGGTTAAGAATGCTCTGTGCAAGCATTTCCAATTAAAAACTTTCCAGTATTGTGTAAAGGATGTATATTTTATCGATAATAAGATATTTGTTTTAATATCTTCAGTTAACTGTATTGAGTGTCCTTTTGTTATATATTTTCAATATGAGGTTTTGGGTGTTGTTTTATAGTTTATTAATATTTTGTAAAATTTTGAAATACTGTTTCCCATGTCAAAGTCATTATATATGATTTCATTTATGTATTTTGTAAATTAAGGCATTTTTTTAAATAAAGAATTGTTAATTATTCTACTTAAATATTGCAAATATGACAGAATACTCTATAAAGTTAGCTAGTCCTGTTGTGGAATTTTGTATGTTGTTTTTATTACTTGCATATCTAAACCTTTTAGTTCTTTGATACATTGGAGCCAACAAACAAATCTTTTCTGTTCCCAGGAATGAATAATTGTTCTATATATTTTATGTGGAAAGCTCTTTGTGACTATAAATGGTGTCAAAATATCAAACCAGATTTTTAAATCTATATTTGCATTAATAATTTTTCTAAATAAGTCAATGTAATAATTAATCATACGAGTTTTAGTGGGTTTAGTTATGTTATATTGCATACTAATACATAATATGCTCCATGGCAAATTGTTTTTATCTGTTATTTGAAATTTTTTTGTAAATCAAATTCATTTATTGATATTACAGTTAGTAATTCTTTTCAATTTGCAGAGTAATTTGGACTTATCCAATCTGAGATTGTTTTAGATAGTGATGCTTTATATATGTTTCTGTATCAGGAACGTTTAATCCTCCCTGTTTCCACGGTCTGATATAATGTATTAAAGCTATTCTGTTTTTTTTTTTGGGAAACCATAACAAATTTATTCTGCATGAATTTATTTATTTAAGTATATTCCTTTCTGGTAACAGTTGTATTGCCAAGGCTATATATAGGATCTTGGGCAGTACATTTTTATGAACTGTAGTCTATCTTCAAATGTTAATATTATTTTGTTCGATTTTTCCATGGAGATTTTAATTGTATTGATGATATTATTGTAGTTTTTTTAGACTAATTCATTATTATCCTTGCATAACTCAATTCCACGATATTGTAAGGTAGATTATTGTTTCCCTGTGATGTGATCCCCCTTAGTCTGCAGTTCTTTTTTTATTTAAAATAAAAATTTTGATTTTGATTTATTGAAATAGAGTCCTGAAGTCATGTGAAATGTGTCAATTAATATATCTAATCTTCTATTGCCTCTTTTGTATTAGATAATGTTAGTAATCTATCATCAGCAAATAGCATTACTTTAGACTTGTATTGTTTATAAACATCTATTCCTTTGATTTTTATATTGTTAGAGGTTTGGGGATTTGTTTTTCTTTAGGATTGGTGTGATTAAGAAATAGCTCCAAGAGGGTGGTATTAAAGCTTGTGACTAAATTTATAATAAAGTTTTATGGAAGATGGATAGTATCTTTGAAGGGAAAAAGTTTATATATTTCCATAATTATGCCATCTATACCTGGATCTTTATTATTTTTACCCTCTTTTATTTTATCTGTCATTTCTTTGTAGGATATGGGTGCTTGCAAATCTAGTTTTCATTTTTCTGGTATTTGTTTATTTTAGAACATTTTTCTTCTAGATTTAATTGATCGATATGTATATTTTCTTTTTGGAAATGTTCCATATAGTGATTTCTATAGGCATCAAGAATGTCACCTATATCTGAGACATTTTCCCTTTCTTTTCATGGAAGATACTTTAATGTCATTGGCTTTTGACTGTATTTTGATTCTTGTGGATAAATTATGTAGATATTTGGGAGAAGTGGCCAAGGTATTAATTTTTAGGTTTTCTAAAGCTAAACTAGTTTTATGTGTTAGAATTTGTTGTATTTATTGTTTAATACTTCTACTTTCTTTTTCATCTCCAAATGATTTTGATTTTTTTCAGCTTTTACTGACCAACGTTTGAATTGGAGGAAGTGATGGGTAGGTATGGTGTTAAGCAAAGGAATGCAGAAGGTCAGATGGTAGTGGATTTTGCGAAAAGGATGGACATGGCTGTGATGAATACATATTTTAACAAGAGGGAGGAGGATAGGGTGACATACAAGAGTGGAGGAAGATGCACACAGGTGGATTATATCTTATGTAAAAGGGCCAGTCTGAAGGAGATTGGAGACTGTAAAGTGGTGGCAGGGGAAAGTGTAGTTAGGCAGCATAGGATGGTGGTTTGTAGGATGACATTGGTGATCAAGAAGAGGAGGATGAATGTGAGGGCAGCACCAAGGATCAAATGGTGGAAACTGAAAAAGGGTAATTGTGAGGTGATGTTCAGGGAAGAGTTAAGAGAGGCACTAGGTGGCAGTGAAGAGTTACCAAATAGCTGGGTAACTACAGCAGAGCTAGTAAGAGAGATGGCTAGAAAGGTGCTTGGTGTGACATCTGGAAAGAGGAAGGAGGACAAGGAGACCTGGTGGTGGAATGAAGAAGTACAAGAGAGTATACAGAGAAAAGGTTGGCGAAGAAGAAGTGGGATTGTAAGAGAGATGAAGAAAGTAGACAAGAGTATAAGGAGATGAGGTGCATGGCAAAGAGAGAGGTGGTGGAGGCTAAGGATAAGGCATATGAAGAGTTGTATAAAAGGTTGGATACTAAGGAGGGAGAAAAGGACCTGTACCAATTGGCTAGACAGAGGGACCGAGCTAGTAAAGATGTGCAGCAGGTAAGGGTGATAAAGGATAATGAGGAAAACGTACTCACAAGTGAGGAGAGTGTGTTGAGCAGGTGGAAAGAGTACTTTGAGGGGCTGATGAATGAAGAGAATGAGAGGGAGAGATGGTTGGATGATGTGCGGATAGTGAATCATGAAGTGCAGAGGATTAGCAAGGAGGAAGTAAGGATAGCTATGAAGAGGATGAAGAACGGAAAGGCTGTTGGTCCAGATGACATACCTGTGGAAGTATGGAGGTGTTTAGGTGAAATGGCAGTGGAGTTTTTAACTAGATTGTTTAATGAAATCTTGGAAAGTGAGAGGATGCCTGAGGAATGGAGAAAAAGTGTTTTGGTACCAATTTTTAAGAATAAGGGTGATGTGCAGAGCTGTAGTAACTACAGAGGGATTAAACTGATCAGTCACAGCATGAAGTTATGGGAAAGAGTAGTGGAAGCTAGGTTAAGAAGGGAGGTGATGATTAGTGATCAGCAGTATGGTTTCATGGCAGGAAAGAGCACTACAGAGGTGATGTTTGCTCTGAGAGTGTTGATGGAGAAGTACAGAGAAGGTCAGAAGGAGTTGCATTGTGTCTTTGTGGATTTAGAGAAAGCATATGACAGGGTGCCTAGAGAGGAGTTGTGGTATTGTATGAGGAAGTCGGGAGTGTCAAAGAAGTATGTAAGAGTGGTACAGGATATGTACGAGGGTAGTGTGACAGCAGTGAGGTCTGCAGTGGGAGTGACGAATGCATTTAAGGTGGAGGTGGGATTACATCAAGGATCAGCTCTGAGCCCTTTCTTATTTGCAATGGTGATGGACAGGTTGACAGATGAGATCAGACAGGAGTCCCCATAGACTATGATGTTTGCAAATGACATTGTGATCTGTAGGAGAGTAGGGAACAGGTGGAGGAGACCCTGGAGAGGTGGAGATATGCTCTAGAGAGAAGAGGAATGAAGGTCAGCAGGACTAAGACTGAATATATGTGTGTGAATGACAGGTAGGATAGAAGAATGGTGAGGATGCAGGGAGTAGAGGTGGCAAAGGTGGATGAGTTTAAATACTTGGGATCAACAGTTCAGAGTAATGGTGAGTGTGGAAGAGAGGTGAAGAAGAGAGTACAGGCAGGATTGAGTAGGTGGAGAAGAGTGTCAGGAGTGATTTGTGACAGATGGGTACCAGTAAGAGTGAAAGGGAAGGTCTACAAGAGGGTAGTAAGACCAGCTATGTTATATTGGTTGGAGACAGTGGCATTGACAAAAAGTCAGGAGTCAGAGCTTGATGTGGCAGAGTTGAAGATGTTAAGATTTGCACTGGGTGTGACAAGGATGGACAGGATTAGGAATAAGTATATTAGAGGGTCAGCCCAGGTTAGAAGGTTTGGAGACAAAGCCAGAGAGGCGAGATTACATTGGTTTGGACATGTGCTGAGAAGGGATGCAGAGTATATTGGGAAAAAGATGCTAAGGATGAAGCTGCTAGGTAACAGGAAAAGAGGAAGGCCTAAGATAAGGTTTATCGATGTGGTGACAGAGGACATGCAGTTAGTTGGTGTGACAGAGCAATATGCAGAGGACAGGAAGAAATGGAAACAGTTGATCTGCTGTGGCGACCTTTAACGGGAGCAGCCGAAAGAAGAAGAAGATACCAAGTTAGGGTTTTATCATATATGTAAGCTTTTAATGAGTCCCATATCATTATTTTATTTATCTATGTGGTGTAATTAATATCTAAGAAGAACTGTAATTCAGATAATAACCAGGGTTTGAACTCTTTAATTTTAGTTATATATGCTGGAATTCTGGAGTTAAAGATTAATGGTTTGTACCCATTTTGAAGTTTTAGTATCAATGAATTGTGGTCTGAAAAGGGGCAGGGAGTGATTGAGAAATTAATGATTTTAGAGTGTAAGTCGTGGGCAGCAAATATTTTATCTTTTCTAGTTTGGGTACCAAATCTGTGATCTTGATGGGGAAACAACAAAAATTTATGTTCTTTAAATTCAAAAGTATCTACAAGATAAAATTATTCTATCCACTTGTTTAAAGCTTTTGATACAGCAGATGTACACATCAGTCTTTTATTTGTAGTTTGAGAAATATCAGATATACAGTTAAAATCTCCTCCTAATATTGAGTGGCCTTTATAATTATTGGAAATGAAATCCAAGTGTTTTTTAACAGTTTCTGTTCCAATGCCTGGGAACCAGTATAGATTGGCTAGGTTCCATATTCTGTTATTATATTTAACTATTACTAATGCCATAAAGTCTTCTTTATCTTCATACTTATAAATTATTTCTGGGTTAATCACATTTGTTTTCCATAAAATTGTTACCCCTTTTGTCTTTGTCTTATAAATGGATTGCACAAATATCATATATTCCTTAGGATTCAATTTGTAATTGTCATTTGTTTTGAAATGAGTTTCTTGAAGAAAGATAATTTGTGCTTTGTTCAATTTTAAATATTCCAGTAGATTTGATCTCTTGTTAGGACTGTTTAAACCATTGGTATTTAAAGATAATAAAGTTAAATCCATCTTAGGTTATTTAGACTATGTATTTTTAGTTTTATTGTGACTATTAAACATTTCCTCTGATAACTATAAAGTATATGTTTGAGCTTTTAAAGGAAAGTATCAGTTTTATACTTTGAGTGTTTACCAATAAAGTAATGTTTTGGTCAGGCGTACTAAAAATCTTTTTGTGAAATAACAAATTTAAATGAATAAATTTTAACAAAACTAAGATCCTCACTAGCCATGGAATGAAAATCATTCCTAATCTGATGGATAAACGTAAGTCCATCAGATTATCACTCATTCCTTGACAATCCAGAACATCGAGCTCCATAAACTGAATTATCATATGGAGAATATTTGTAACAGGAATAAGCAATATTTATATTATTTTGAACAGATATAGTACTATTGTAGATTAGACAGAATTCTAATAAATATAAATGTCTACTTATTGTATAAGCAATTAATATTTACATGAAAGATGACAAGCAATTCAGTCATAGGAAAGTAGGATGTATCATATATAAAACCTCAATAAAAGATTATATCATACAGTTATTTAGCATATTCACTCTTATTGATGAAGTATTTCAAAACTTATTACTTAATATAAATAGATGGTAATAATATTTATACCTAATGTTTATAACACAATCTATGTTACTGGATATATGAGAAGTTATATTTCATTGTTTGCCAGCATTTAAGTTATCACTTTGTTGCTACCTTACTTAAAGCATCAAGTTTGTTTTATGTGAACATTGATGAAAGTTAGTGCATTTTAATTATCAGTGCATCCCTCTTCCCACATTTCCTACACATAAGGATTTTCATATCTGTCATTTTTTATTATAAAATGGGTGAAATTATAGGTTAAAAACAAAAAATTCACTTATTGTGATTAATGATTACAAGTTCCCTTTCCATATTCATAAATTGCCATTGTATGGCATATACTGAAAGTTTTTAAATTTAAATGGCAACATTCTATTTTGTATAATCAGCAAAGGTTAAACTGAGTGATTATTGTCAATTTAATACTATTTGTTCAGAATGTGATTGTTACATTCTGTGACATTCCTAGTTCAGGCTTCTATTGCTTCCCTTGAACAACTTTGTCAGTTTGATGTCATGCATAAAACATTAGTTACCTTGGTAACCACTTAAGTATTATATATGGTCAAGATGGGTTACAAAACCACAATTCAAGTTAAAGCAATTATAGGACCTGCTATGCACATTTACTTATATGAGAAAACCATCATGCTTCCCCTTGATGTTCAATATAGTGTATGTCAATTATGACAAGTTAAAATAGTAGTGTTATTATACATAAGCCCATGTTATTAAACTGAGTGCCTATTGTCAATTTAATACTATTTGTTCAGAATATGATTGTTACATTCTGTGACATTTCAAGTTCAGGCTTCTATTGTTTCTCTTGAACAACTTTGTCAGTTTGATGTCATGTATAAAACATTAGTTACCTTGGTAACCACTTAAGTATTATATATGGTCAAGATGGGTTACAAAAACTACAATTCAAGTTAAAGCAATTACATGACTTGTTATGCATATTTACTTATATAAGAAAATCATCATGCTTCCCCTTGATGTTCAATGTAGTGTATGTCATTTATGACAAGTTAAGACAGTAGTGTTATTATACACAAGCCCATGTTATTAAATCCTGTCTTTAATATCTAAATTCAGCAGACTGCTTTATCTTATGTGATGTTTATATATTCTATGCTTAGATTTACTAAAATCATACATTACATAGCTATTGTGTGGTTTTTTTTTTTGTTTTGGCTGTTGCTTATTTAATTGAGAGACCGCAAGTTGTAACGCTTATTCTTATTATTAGCCCCTTCCAAGCATGTTTATACAGTCCATAGACTTTAAATTATGAGACCCTTCAAGTTTTTTATTTGTTATAAGTATATTTCCATCCTTACATGCACACATATCAGTACTTCAAGCATGGGCAACAATACCCATCCAGTTTTGCTATAATGTCATTCACTAGTTCATGTAGTTTGTTTCCAGGCTGTTCTTAAAATATCCAAACCAATATTTGTCCTGTTCTGTTTTACTAGCCTGTTCCATGCAATGGCCACTCTGCCAGTGAACCACTCAACACACCTTCCATTCACACAGATATTTCCATGAAGGAAATCTGATGATTCTCCAGCACTTCCTGGCTACCTCAAAACCCCTAGAATCAGCTATCCCCATATGCCCAACACATCTGAGCAAGCTCACCTCCCAGACCACTACAAAGGGTTCTGTACAAGACCAAGTGCTCTTAGTCTTTCACAATAACTCAGATGTCCGCTCTTATGTAAGTCCTTAATGTGTTTGGACCAAAATACATTTTAAATATAAAATTGCGCTTATTATTTTTATTTTTTTATCAAGAATCAACTTAATGAGCTAAAAGAAGTGTTTGGAGACCATCAATATGTATACATGTGGTTTAAAACAGCCCTTTTATTTTATATATATATATATATATATATATATATATATATATATATATTTTTTTAAACCAAAAACATTGCCGAGAATCATCTTGGAGGCCCCTCAGAGCCGTTAGGTATTATCGTCACTCTGTCTCCATTACCATAGCAACCTGGGAGCATCTGTTTGTACTGCATACCAGAGGCTCGTGCTGCACCTGAAGCAAAGCTTCACTTCACTGGAACTTCAAGCCTAAATTCCCACCCTTTCAGTGAGGTAGCAGCCAGGAAAATAATAGAGAGCAAACAGATTAAAAAAAAAAAAAAAAGAAAGAAACCTCCCAACAAGCTGCCACAACAAGAAATATCACATTCTTCCAGCCTTCCCACCTCTCACTCAGCAGATGTATAAACAAACTATTTTCTTCCATAATATACCAAATCACAGTTTTATCCACCCCCTTCCCCTGGATCCACACTAAAACACCAAATGTCTCTTCCTAATACACAAGCATCAGTAAACCTCGATCACAAGCTGCATCATCAACAGCTTCCCAGAGACGAAAACGGCACATATAACAGCTGCCAGACACAGCTGCATCCACACACACCATGTCAGGCTTAATCAAACAGCACTCAAAGCTATACCTGCCATAATTGATATTAACTATGTTTAGACAGAATAATAATGACATTTGTACTAGCTGCCTGACACAGCTGCATCCATGCACACCATATCAGGATTGATCAAACAGAACTTGTAGCTGTGATGCCATAATTGATATTAACTGTATTTAGACAGAATAATGATGACATTTGTACTAAGAGCTTGCTACTATTATTCAACCAGGATATACATGACATTTCTAAATTATACTTTAACTGAAGAAGGCATTAGTCTCCATGACAGCATTTTATTTTTCAAAACACTCTACTGTTACTGCTATTATATACGGTGTTAATTTGTTACATTTGAGTCTGAACTCTGATGAATGGTACCTTGTTGAATTAGTTAATTAATTACTTAAATTATTATATGTAAAAACAATGGAAAATTAGCAAGATAAATATTCATTGAGCTCAAGCAGGGAAATAGAAACTTCTTTGTTTGTATTATATGTTACTTTGTTTGGCTTATATATAATGTAAATAGTAACCCATCTTGTCCTACCTTTGTTTGTGAAGAATTACTGGACTCTTTGAACATTCTGAATAAATCATTACTGTTTCTCAGTTGTTTAAAAAACCCTCCTTTTTTAAGTAAAAACAGATGACAAATGATGTACCATATCAGTTGATACTTTGAGAGATGTAGATGTAAGAGTTATTTTTTTGGGACAGCTATCTTGGAATATTTTTTTTGTTTCTTCTTTCTAGCATCACTCCAAGGATTTGTTTCTTTTATTCTTTTAAGAGTAGGGGTCATCCATTCCATTTATTCTGGGATAGACACTGTGTTGCTGTTTTTGAAGAATACAGTAGCATACAGTAGCTTCTTCTAAGTCATTAAAGGTTCTCATCTCATTGGCAAAAAGTATTTTTATCTTAGCTGGAAAGGCCAGCTCTGCTTTGATGTTGTTTTGTTTCAACAGTTTTATTATTGGCCAGGCTTTTTTCCTTTGTTCTAGTATTCGGGAAGAATAATCATTGTCAAACCTTATCAGGCTTTGATTGTATTTAAGGGTGATTTTCTCCAAGCAGATTTTAATATTAGTTCCTTGTCCAGAAATGAAAGAAATTTTATAACTGTGGATCTAGGTGGAGTATTTGTTGAGTTAGAAGCAGGTTTCCTCAGTGCTCTATACACCCTTTCAATTCCAAATGTAAGTCCCTCTTTCAAGTCTAAAAATTCATGAATCCATGTTGTTAAGAATGAAGTAATGTCTTCTCCTTCAATGTTTTCAGGCAGATGAAAGATCCTTAAGTTGTTTCTCCTTTCCCTGTTTTCTAAGTCATCAATTTTGTTAAGCAGCCATTTATTCTGTTTAAGCAGAAATTCTTTTTGGAATTCTTCCTCTTTTAGTCTCCCTCAATGTAATTTAGAGAAGTCTCTATATTTGTTATTTTTGAATGGTGTTGCTGTAATAGTTCCTTAAGAGTATCAGTCTGTTTTTGAGAATTTAGTTTGAGGTTTTCTAAGTCATTTTTAAAGCCATCCATCTTCAAAGATAGTTCCTGTAAGGTATATGTCATCAATTGCAGTTCATTTTTCAAAGCAGCATCTGGATGAGAATTCCTTGAGTTATTCATATTCAGTGACTCAATATATCTCCAAGTTACTTGACAGGAAAATTTTTGTATATCTCCACCAAAATTGATATTTATGTAGTTTAGTAGGTTATCTATAGATTTCTGACATTTCAAACTTCAAAATAGTAAAATTTTCCTATACTATTATACTAGTTTATGGAGCTCTCAAAATTCACTGCTCTCAGTTGGCCATCTAGGCTCCGCCCCCTTGATTGATGATTTTGAAGTCATGGAAGTGCATAATTTTTCTTCCACATGTCTTGATGAGCTCCGAGATCACACAGCTATGGATCCAGTTTTACAAAAACTCAATCACTTTATCAGTCAAGGATGGCCATCCAAGCAATCTAGTTTACCTCAAGAAGTGCAACCTTATTTTCCATACAGAGATGAGATTTTGGCTGACAAAGGTATCATTATGAAAAGTCAAAAAGTAATTGTTCCAAAGTCCTTGCAACCAGAATACAGTACTATTTTTCATCGTGGTCACCCAAGAACTGACTCTATCAAAAGAAGGTGAGAGGACTTGTATTTTGGCCTTCTATGTCACAAGACATTGATAGAGCACATTTATCTTGTTTTGTGTGTAATAGTACAAAGCCACATTAACAAAAGGAACCATTTCAGCTTAACCAGATTCTGGAACTATCTTGGTCAACAGTAGCCACAAACATTTTTGAGTGGAATGGTCGACATTATTTTGTATTAGTAAACTCTTACTCCAATTGGTTTGAGATTGACTTACTTTCTCACCTAGCATCTAGTATAGTCATTACTGAGATGAAGTGTCATTCTGCTGTACATGGATCTCCACACACAGTTATTCTGGACAAATATCACGGAGTTTACAAGCCAACTGTTCAAAGGATTTGCTGAAGAATGGGACTTTAGTCATGTCACAGGTAATCTGGAGTATCTGCAGTCAAATGGTTTGGCAGAATGCCAAGTTCGAAGTGCAAAGCAGTTACTTGAGAAGTCAAAACGAGACAATAGACGTTTTCTTGAATCTCTTAAATCTCAGAAATGTTCCTTGTGACAAACATCTTAATTTACCTGCTCAGAGATTTCTGTTGAAACAAGCTAGAACCACATTGCCAATCAGTAGTCAATTGTTGGTTCCATGTGTCAAGAACAACAGATCAGTAAAAGCCAATCTGTTAAAGAAACACCTATCCCAGAAGTCTTACTATGATAAGACCAGCAGACCACTCAATCCATTACAAGAGGGAGAAGTGGTAAGGATGCAAACGTCCAAAGGTTATGATTAGATTGGTGTTGTGAAGCATATTGGTCCTGAGCCGAGATCGTACACTATAGAATCAGAAGGAGCAATCTTCAGGAATAGGAAACATTTGAGACTGGTGTCTGAGTCTATACCACAGCAAATAGCCTGTGAGAAAGAGTCTTTATCTCAGAATGAGTTTTCTGGTGTTCCAATTCAAAAAGTTTCAGAGGACATTCCTGTTCTGTGACGAATCCAGAAATTCCAGACCTGACTTGTGCACCGCAGAATGTCCCTGTTTCTAAATTTAGTCCCAACCATTATGTTACGAGATATGGTAGACTCTCTAAACCTTGCAGTAGATATGAAGCAACTTGGACATGAACATTGTATTTTGTTTCTGATGTACATAGTAATGCATGCCTATCTCTGCCATTGTTTTGTATAAAAGGGGCAATCTTTAAGAGGGAGGATGTAGGTAAATATGCATGTGTATATACCTTTAAGGAGCCATACAAGGGCTTGCACTAGAGTATAAGCACTGAGCATGTGCAAGCTTGACTGCCATTTTGTAGTTAGCTGTTGAGATGTGAACATGTATGTATGTAAGCTCTATCTGTTATCTAGTTAGTTCATATTTAGAGATGCTCTTATCCATCCTGATGTGTTGCTATGTATTAAAGCATGTTGAGATGTTGGGAAGTGGAATATGCCTGTTCCTTAAACACTTTCTGAATATGTGCGCTTGTGTGGTTATATCTTGATGACCTGAGAAGATGGGTGAAGAGATACAACCCTTTGCACAGAGATATGTTGCATTGAGGAAGAATAGTAATCTATATGGGATCTCAAAATGATTCATTCCAGTATTTGGTCAGATTTTGTTTAACAAAATTAATGTCAGGAAAATGTGTGTTGGTGGAATCATTTTTGGCTTTCTCATATAACCTTTCCTGGAATATTTTGGAGCTCTAAAAAGAAAGCACACTTAATATGATTTTTTCTAGTCATGTTTTTTTTTGGGGGGAATCTTTGGTTTTAACAAATGAGAAAAGGGTCCATGCTGGATCATTCTGTTAATCCATAGTAAAACATGACATAAGTGATATCTTAATACTGAAGAGAAGAAAGTGTACAAACATAAAAAACATGAAGAGATATTCCAATGAAAACTTGAATCAAGTGGAGTTGACCATATATTGAAAAGTAGCACTGCATTATAGTCATATTTCCTGACAGGAGGAAGTGCTATCCATGTAGCACCTTTTTAACAGTTCATATTTAGTCTTGTATTATCACTTTAGACTACATTAAACATGTAGTCTGAACAGCAAAAAAGACAAAACATTGTGACAGCCATGCTCATCTGTGACCTTTAAACATCTGTCATGGACCTACCATAAAACTGCCTGAGAATGACACATCAAGTCAATAAATACTAAGTTGGCTGAAAGGAAAAAAAATAATGACTGCATATCTGTTGCATCTCACTTCTGCAAATTCCTGCACATTGTGATTTTCAAGAGTGTTTGCCATAAATGTAAAGAAATCTTTTTAGAAAAGCAGGATAGAGAGAATGAGCTTTGAATAATGAATACTTTGATAAAATATTGTAGACAGAGTTACAGTGAAGTTCTCCTTTACAGAAAATCTTAGTAAACACTGGACATGTGCCTCATGTGAAGACCTTATATGGTGTACAAATGCATCACAGATAATACCCTAGACATTACTGGCCATCTTCAAGTTTAGGGAAAGGTAGCTCTTTCAGTCTATGTGTCTCTGTGTATCTGAGTACAATCTATGGTGCCCGGGACCTCAGGGAAGCATGCAGTCTCATAGAATGCATGCATTGTGTTGGCTGTCCTCTGGTATCCTTGGGAACCAGATGCGTTCCTCTACATGTTGTAGTATTATGTAAAGGAAATGGTTAAGTATTCATGAGGTAGAGTCCTGCAACATACCTAATGTGTCCAGTGTAGATCACTGAAAAGTGAATGTACCTAGGATTGTGTAAATGTATGGAAACATGCATCCTCAGCTTACTGATTATTGATGCTATCTATGGTTTAAATTTTAAAGCAAACTAGCATGACTTCATAAGAGGGAAGTCAATACTTACTGCTCAGATAAAATTTAATGAAAGGTGTCCTCCCTTAAAGATCAGGGGAAAAAGTATGCTGTGATATATATATATATATATATATATATATATACACACACACACACACACACACACACACACACACACACACACACACGCACACACACACACACACACACACACATACACACACACACAAGACCATCTGAAATATGATTCTATAATACATTGCCTGGCTAGAATATAGGCTAATCATTACATAATAAGATACGTGTGATGTCCACCACTGCTACCAATATGTGATGGCCAACACTTGCACCAATATGTAACGTCCCCATGCTGGACTAGTAATCAAGGAGCCTGAATCCTCACCACTGACATTGGAGAGGGATGTGCACTGGGAATACAAATGGATACATTCAGTATTTCCAGATGCAGACCTCCCTGCATCAAGTACAATTTCCCTTAAGAGCACACAAGGAACACACTCAGCCTGGGGTCTGGATGTCTCTTTATCTGTCTCTCTCCAGGTCCCCAAGAAGACTCTCCACTGGTACAGCTGTAGGGTTAAGTCTTCATCCAAGTATTCAAGCCAAGTCCTCCAGCACCCTCTCTGTGAATCCAGTGTTTTGTGTCCCTGCCCCAAGTAGCTGACATACACACTCTTTAAGATTTAATTTTTACACACACACAGACACACACACACACACACACACACACACACACACGCACACACACACACACACACACACACACACACACACACACACACACACACACACACACACACACCTGGGAAAGGCTGGCACAGGTTATCTGCTGTGTCCCCTTCTGCCAAGGGTATAAGGCTGTTATCACCTCCACCAGACACTCCACAGTCAGCTACTCTAAGGCCCTTAACAAAGGGTATCTAATTATACTGTGCAATATTAATATTAATACAAATGATAGTAGTTGGCCAAGACAGCTAGGTCTTCTGGAGTGGCCCACACAATGTCACCAAATAAATATAAATGCTCTCAAAGGTTAGATACTTTCTACAAGGACTAGTCATAATAAAATTTGTAAATATATTTAATAATAAATAATTTGAGAACATGAAAATATTGAATATATATTTACAGTAAATCACAGAGTTCAAATCACAGCAAATATTGAAATTAACATTGATGGACAGACTCATATAATTAAAGAAGAACACTCTCTAAACTAAGATTCACTGTATTCCTGACTGATCTAAAAGAATTACTGTTCCCTAGTTAAGTTACTTACTACTGCAAGGCAAGATGCTGTGGTTAAGAGTCTTTCTAGTCAGGTTCCCCAAAACACAATACTCAGTACTCTGAGATTCCTCTTTGCAATATCTAAAATATAATTTCCAGGAGGGCTGGCAGAATGACCTCATCTGGTCACCTGACTCTAGGTTCTCACAGTATTTGCCTTTGAAGCTGAGGCAGGAATTTAGCATAGATGGCTACAATACACATCTATTTTTTTTATGGCAGTGCCTGGGGCTTCCCCACTTTTTACTGAGTTAATGAACAAAGGCTTTTTCTCAGACCTAGTGTTTCCAGTCCTATTCAGCACTGTGAGGTGCCATTTTAATGGTTTAACAGCTCATTTACATTTCCCTTATTTTCCTTAAAGTAAGCTAACTGGTACATTTAATTCAGTTGCAATAATACATGCACATTTCTTTTCATTTCAGCAGGGTGCACTGTTGATACATTTTAGCACAAGCAAACCTCACAAATACATTTTCAGCACAAGCATCTGTACAAGTCAGTTTGATATACAAATGACATACAGTTCTAATACACTTGTAACACAAGCACCTTGTATAAATCAGTTTCATATTCAAAGGACATATCATTTTTTACAAAACTCCATCTGGCTATGCTGGCACTTGCCCATATCATCACAATGGGTAGCAAATTGCTTAACAAGCTGTACTCAGTTTGTGATACTATAGGGCATCAAATCTCATCTGAAATCACTAATCAAAGGATTTTGTGGTGCGTCCATTCTGTTTAATATGGACCTAGCTTATATGCTAACTTTAGAACTCTTCTGGTTGCTAAAATACGCAGATGACCACAACACTGATGCCCAAATAAGTAGTATTGCAAATCTAATTGAATTAAATAAATATCAATATACAGTTAAAGAACAGGCAGTTAAAGCAGATTTGCATTTCAATTATAAAAATGCAAAGTTATTGATTTTGGCAAATGCACCTATGGCAATACAAAAATTGGCTTGAATGAGACATTACTATTGAGCAAATACCATTTTAGATAACATGTCAATGATATCAGAATAAACATTTGAACAAGTGGGGTTAGGTCTGTGTACTTTTGACAGAAAGAAAATGCTGAAGTATTAAAAAAGTGTGCTTACATCTCTGGTCAGACCCATAATCAAATATGACGTATCATTCTGTAATTTATCAATGTCTGAAGTCACAAAGTTAAAGACTGTGCAAAGGTGTTACAATAAAATTAAGAATTTGTCATATTTTGACAGATTTAAGGCACCAGATCTCTATATTGTACTGCACAGATTAGTAAGGGGGAAGTTATGCTTGGCTTTATGATAAACTAAGTAATGCAATTGGCTTGACTATAGCAGAACCACACCCATGACTAAAAATAAAGGAGTATACTATTTCTTGGTGAATAACAGAACAGTTAAAAGAGAAAGCTTTGTGACACAATTCACAGTGAGAAGATAGAGCAAACTTTCCACTTATGTGAGAGATGCTAGCACATTAGACCCATTTAAGCACAGACTGGATAAGTACATAGGAGATAACAAGTGTAAAAACTGTATGTTGGAGACTGCCATACTAATGGTGTAGAAAACTGCTTTTGCAGCAGAGAAATAAAACTATGAAACATTGCACATATGTTTTGTGACTAATGGATTGGACACACCACACATACCCCACACTTCTGCTCATGGGAGTCTCTGAATAGGTCCTGAACTGCATCCTTATCCACTTTGCAACAACCATTTGCCTCCTGGTCTGTGGAATACCTGCTGGTCTGTGAGATGCTGGTATATGAAGCACTGTCTGCATCTTTTTTGTTTATTGCTGGTGATTGCAAAGCACACCATTGTCAGCACTGGCTGTGATAGAAGGATCATTTTATTAATTTTCACTGGTGGCCGGAGAGAAAAGCTCCACAGATAAAAGAACAAAAAATACATGTACACAGGTGACATCATATTACAATATACTGTAATTACATAGATAAATACAAATATTAATGCACATACGACACATAGAATAATACACACATTAAACAAGAAAAATAAATATAATCTAGCACTAAAACATGCTAATGTATTATAAGTGCAAGAGTTTATTACTCACTCATAAAGTAAATGTTAGAGTGGAACATTCAAACAATGGATAAGAAGGAGGAGAGGAAGGGAGGGAGAGTGAGAAAAAGTATTTGTTATAGGTGAGCTGATAGTACCTCAAGTATACTTAATTTGATTCTTACAAATTAAGCTCCATTATAATATAAACCTACTTTTACCTTATCATGGGTCAAATCAAATCACTTTGCCATAATAATCTCCATAAAAACATAGAGCCAGACATGGTTGAACCTTACTGTCCTCAGGTACTTCTCCAAGGTTACCTTCCTGCAATTAACTGACAACCTAAGGAGTCTTAAGGGCCCCTTCACTACAAGGGAACCCCATAGGTATATCAGCCACTTATATCACTGATTTCTATTCTAGCATGTCCTCATCAACCACAAATACAATGTTAAGTTTAAAAACAAGCCACTGTGGTGGAACCCTACTATCACTCAATTTTATAACAAGAAGAAAAAAAAGTTTGGTCATAAAGAATAAAATCAAATGTTCCTACACTATAACTGATCTTAAAATGGAAAATAAAGAACTAATGTGAACAATCAAAGCCCACAAGGCAAAATATTAATTAAACATTTCTACATCATCAATGGCAACCACAAAGCCTTCTTTGAGCTCATCAGGATTTTTAGAACAATGATCAGCACTCTGCTGTGCTTATATCCAAGGGCACCACCCTTTTGACCCCAAGAAAGTTGCAAATATACTAGTCGGTATATCTATCTCATACTTCTATTTTCTCTCATCCCAGTGTTTCCCCTTACACCATCCAGTCAATATCCCCTCTATAATTACCTCTGTTATCTCTGAGCAAATCTTAAACATACACTTCAAAGCTAAGAGCACTATATCTGCAGAATCAAACGACATGCTGGGATATTTCTTTGTTTATCTGAAACACTGCCTCATTTATTCTCTCACAAACTTATTCAGTCTTAGTGTCTCCACTGGGTATGTATCCGAGGCCCAGAAATCAACTACTGCAGTTTACTATCAAAATGTGAAAATGCAGTTCGACAAAAATGGGTTGGTTGAACATGTGTTCTACCAATGCCCGTAATGTCAAACTGAAAATATCCAACTGCATATTAATGAAAGTGAGCATACATTCGCTAATATGCAATCGACATTTTGAATTGAGATTGTGGTACAGTGTGGATCAAGAAATGTTTCCTTTTCCCTATTGTAGTGTGATCTCAGAGTTGGTATATATAATATGCAGATGGTATGGGTGGTGTAGCCAAATGGGGGTGCACGGGGGGGGGGGGCTTGCCACCCTGTAAAAACATTACCGGTATCATGGACTTTCGACATTGGAACTTCCGGTGTTTGAATGTCGCTTCCGTGGTTACCATTTCTGACATTTTGATAATTCACTATTACCAAATTTGGATAAAGAAGTCAATCATTTTGTGGAAAAATGTTTTGATTTTCCACATTTTGATAGTTAACCTCTGGGAACTACAGACTACCTAGTTTTACTCAGTATCATTTGTGAAATAATGGAATATAGAATCACAGTCCTCACAATTAAGGACCTTGGTAGCTTACAAGCCCTTACCCAAACCATTTTGATTTTGTGAAAGGTAGATTCTTGACTTTGAGGATTTATTTGAAAAGATCACAAAGGCAGTGGGAAAAGGTAGGTCAGTACACATTGCCTAAATGGATCTGGTCAAGGCCTTCAGTAGTAGTCCATACATCAGCATTATAGAAAAACTGATCCATATAAATATAGCCCCTTCATAACTCATAGAATAACTAATTTGCTTGCAAGCAGAACTCATTCAGCTAGGGATGGTACCTCACTTTCCTAAAAAAAAACTCATCACCAGTAGCATCATGCAGAGTTTGTTGTTGGACCCACCATTCTTCAGCATCTGCTCCACTGATGTCAGAGCTGACATCATCGCTATCTGGTTGACTATGGTTAGTGATGATTGCAGTCTCAGAGCTGAGATCAGATCATCAGAATGTATCCCCAAAAGGTTTAACCCTCACAAGCTGATGTCAGAATCACAGACTACAATTAAATACAAATAAGTGAAATATGGTACTCTTTGAAAAACAAGACCAGACCTGTACTTGCCATATAAATGACAACCCCCCTCCCCAAGAACAGATACTGTCATTACAGACCACTAGACAAATTCTTAGAGAATGATTTTTCCTTCGACCACCATGCATCAACTATTATTAGGAAACGCTTTTACCTGGTGCAACTAACTACTGAAGTCATAACCTCCAGGTCAAAAGTTGTTGTTGTGATACTCATCCCTCATCAGGCCCATACTTAAATATAATATCCCCCTTTGGCCTGCAGCTATCCAAACATATTGTCCAAGTAGAAAAAAATCAGTGTTTCCTTACAAAGAAAATCCCTGGTATGGCCTCCCTGTGCTTCACAGAATGACTAAAAACCCTACTCTGTACTCCATCTGTTACAGACTTCTGTATGGTAACCTTACTTATTTGTATTTATTTTCTGGGTTAGGGCAGTGATCTCCACAGACATTTTTCACACTCAGTCTGGGAGCAGTGCGTGGTTGAGTGACTTGTTCACAGTTACACAGACAATGGAGGCTGAGCCAGCTTAATTTCTTATACATTTAAAAAACTTGCTGTACTAGAAATACTCACTTAAATGATCTAAATCTACTGTAATATAAACTATTGGTGGGGACTGATATCTCTCCATGGGAATCCCCTACTTCTGAAGTAAGCTTCCCTTCTTATCAAACAAAGTCCCTGCCTGACTCTCGCAGTGAGTGAATGGGAATCTGTAAACTCACATTTGGTCTGTGTACCTTATAGATAGGGAGATCAAGTAGTGTGAACTGCACAGTGTCGATTGAAAATAGTTTACTGTATTAACTGCCTAGTAAATACTTATGGACCAATTTGAATATATACATTTTTGCCACACTGCATGTACAATGAAAAACAACGATTTGGAACTCACGTCAACAAAATTTGGAAAATGAGCACTAACATGAGCCCTGCAGTGGAGCAAGGACATAACAAAACAAGACTGATAAGTTGTGTCTTGCTAAAATGCCATCTGAGCATCCAAATGGCATATATAACTATATATCCACATCTGTATCTACAGATATACTGTAGATAGACACACCCACAGCACATTTATGCTAAAGAGTTCATAC
>NC_056743.1:1520537210-1520584710 GCF_019279795.1 Protopterus annectens | reverse complement strand
CCCCCCAATTAATTTTGACTGTATACTCTTTTATTTTTTGGATCAGCAAATTTTTTCCCTGGGAAACATTTGGTGATCCGTTCCTTCGCTGTTTTCAGATTTAGGACATTTGAGTTCGACTTAACAGCATTCGCTATTTTTAAAGTTCACTGTTATGATACAGACACCATGTTTACTTGAGGTTTACCCATATTTCCATTGCAAATGCTATTCATACAGATCCATAAGCACAGCAGCTTCTAACAAGGACAAGATCATAACAGGGTTCTAGCAGAAAGCTTCTTGGGTCTACAGAAAATTATGAATTGCCTTAGCCTGAATTTGTCCTCCTGTCAGTATTGTTCTTAAAAAATATCATAGTAACTTTCCTCTGCTATTCTAAAAACATCAATATCATAATGGATGATTTTAGCCTTCATCAGAGCTAAAAATAAACTTATGACTTAGATATCATCCCTCAGTGATCACTGGTTAGTAAATGCTTGCCTCAGAAAATAAAATTCCCAAACAATTTCTTATAAATCTTTCTGCTGCAATGACATTTTTAAACTTTCTCATGACCATATAGAAACTAACTTGAATTATGTATATAGTGGTACTGTAGGGTACTGAAGAAGATGAACCCCACTTTGAAATTTCCTTGACTTTCCTATCCATCTGGAGGACAAATGTAATTTTATTTTTAAATACAGACTTTAATAATCTGCCAGGGTCAGGTAGTTAGTCTGTATTGCAGAAACTGAATATCACTTGAAAGGGAAAAAATTATTTTGAAAGGTTTCAAAGGAAAAATTGACCTCTCTTCCCACAGTTGCACTAACCTACATAAAGGATCACATATTGTGAAACATTTTGGGGAAAAAAGTCATGTTAACTTACATGCAAAAAGCTTTGTATGAACTCAACTTTCCAAGGCACTTGTGCAATTCTTGCCCGGATTCAAGGTTTTAGGCTGAGGCTTACAATCATTTTTTAACCATAACCATTTTAAATCATTTCTGCCCAAAATATCCCCCAAGATGCTCTCACCTTTTACAGTTACTTAGATTTTAGTCTTACTCAAATCTCTAGCAATTCTAGTTAGAATTATCTGGCTAACAAAGGATTAAATTAAAAAAATTAAATGGACTAGTCTTCTGTAGAATATACCTATGAAAGGTAAACTGCTGCTGGCAGCTTATTGCCCTAGTTCATAAAAGCTTCTGTACATCAGCTTATCTCATATCATTAACTGCTGCTTTTAATCTACTATTGTCTAAAATAACAGAGTGGGTGGGAACATGAATAAAATATCAAATAAAGGGCTAAAAATGATTGAGCATAGTATACAAAGGTCCTTTGTAAATATTTATAGTATACCATGACATATCCAGTTAAATTCTGAAACACAAGCAACTTCATTTAAAGCTGATACACTATGATTATTGGAAAACACTGAGTACAGGTATATACAAGGATAGCTATGGAAGTGGTTTTAAACTGCTCACCAGGCTATAACTCATTCCATACCTTTCAGCCCAAAACATGGACCATAGCTCTAAAGGCGGTGGTGTCTCCATATTCATAAAGGATATGCACACCTCCAGCATAACACATCTGATATACTTCAGGTACAACTAACATTGGGTAAGATGGCTATCCAGGTCATAGTCTGTTATAGGTCCCCAACCATGTCCATAGACTCTCACTCCATGTTCCTAAGTACCCTGGAATCTATCAAGGTCCAACCCAACACTCTCATACTAGGATACTTCAACTGCCCCACCATCAACTGGAAAACCTACTCAAACACCAATACACTGGCCCAACACTTCCTGGAATTCATCAATTTCAATGCCTAGGGCCAGCTCATTCTGACCCCCACTAGAGGAAGCAGCATCCTTGACCTGGTTACTGCTAACATGTGTAACCATTGCTTTATACCAGTAGTCAATCCCTCCCTGGTCATATCCGACCATAACTAATCACCATGGAAATCCACATCTCACCCACACCCCCCACAAAGGTAACCACCTTGAAACACTTCTCCAAAGCTGACTTTGGGCTCCTAAAAACAGAGGTGGCTAACTTCACGGCACCCATGCCAATGGAAAATAGCTGCATGACTGCCAAATCATACACCAATGCACTGTACAAACATGTACATAAATGCATGGAACTAGCCATACCCAACAGAACCAAGACGCTCTCCTCCAAAAAAAGAAGCCAATCCGGTGGTCCTCTGCCATTAATAAACTCTACAACAGAAGGAAGAAACTGTTGCAGAAAAAGGTGAAGTCTCAAGACTGAAAAAACTCCCTTATTAGCCTCAACAAAAAGTTGAGATCCCTCATCAAATCCTCTAAAGTCAGCTATGAAGGCAGAATTGTGGCAGACACTAAAAACAATCACAAAGCCTTCTATAGTTATATCAAAAACCTCCACAGCAATACCCAGATTTGCTCTGAGTTACTGCACAATGGTACCTCCTATACTGAGCCAACAGATATCGCCAACATACTGTCCACCAGATACAGTGCCAACTTTACCCCCCAAAGGACCAATCACAATACCGGAAGAATGTCAGGTACCCAGCATTACTGCAGCACAGGTTAAAGCTGCATTGTCCAAGGCCAAGAATACAGTTTCCATGGGAACTGATAATATCCCTGGCTGTGTTCTACATGAACTATAAAGCGAACTGGCACCATAACTGTGTGCCCTGTTCAGTCACAGCCTCACGTCAGGCTTTGTCTCTACCAAATGACGCACTGCTACAGTCATCCTTCTCCATAAAAGGGAAGCAACTACAGACCCTGGGAATTATCACCCCATTAGCCTTACGAGTCTGATATATAAAGCTATGGAGTGTATCTTTATGGACCTAATTAACAAGGATATAGAGAATCTCCAAACTCTATATCCCACGCAATTTGGTTTTGTGAAAGGTAGATAATGCCTACTCAACCTGGTTGACTTCTATGAGTCAGTCATCAGGGCTGTGGATAAAGGTAAGGCCTACCTCAATCTGGCCAAGGCCTTTGATACCATTCCTCATTCAGGAATTATTGATAAACTCATCAAACTAGGCATCAACCCCTATATCACTAGATTTGTTGCAAATTGGCTCACAGTGTAAAAGTAGTAGACTCCAAGTCAGACTGCCGACCAGTCATGAGTGGAATCACACAGGGATTGATCCTGGGTCCTCTCATGTTCAGCATCTACTTCTCAGAAATCCAGGCCAACACAAAGGGACTCTGGCTGACCAAGTTCACAGATGATTGCAAGCTGGGAGCCAATATTATCTCCCCAAGTGATGCAGACGTCCTACAGAAAGGCCTCACTGAGACCAATGACTAGTGTCGAAACCATGGCCTTAAGCTTAATGCCAAAAAATGTGTCATCATCCCCTTTGGTAAAAACTCAGTTAACGCTAATTACCACATCAATGGGAGCCCACGGAACACTGAAGGCATTATAAGAGATCTGGGGACCCAGGTTGACAGCAACCTCTCCTCTGACCACCACATTGCCACTGTGGTCAGAAAGTCCTTCTATGTGGCACATCTCATTACCAAGGGTTTTGCATCCAGGAAGAAAGAGGTCATTGTCTCTCTCTACTTATCTCTCAGTAGACCAGTCATTGAGTATAATGCCCCATTTGGCATGTACCTCACTAGACAGATTGCAACAGCTGGAGAGGCCACAGAAGTACCTCACGAAGAGGATCCTAGGCATTAAACACAGGTCCTACATGGACGGACTCAAAGAACTCCATCTATTCTTTGTCTCATATTGCCTACTTAGAAGTGATTTTTGCCTAACCTACAAAGCCATGTCTGACCCAGCTCTGTTAGAAATGCTACATCTAAAGAAATCCCAATCCCTCCACACCACACGCTCCAGAGACCTCAACCTTATTATCACAATCAACAGAACATGCTGGAGGGACAGGTTCATAACCCAGAGACTACCCATGCTGTGGAATAGACTTCCCATACATGTCAAACAGAGCACCTCAATGGCCCTCTTCAAGAGAAATCTTGATGAGTGGATGGGAAATAGAAAGTTCACCCCGGGATCACTCCAGTGGATCTACTTGAGAGAGGCACTGGAAACTAATATCGGGAGGCACAACGCCAGAACACTTCTATGGGCTAGGCTTGTAAAGGCTCCAGGGGCATTAGTCTAGTACACACCTATGAACCTATGAACTTTATTAATGGTCATATAATGAAATGAAATGTGGTTAATTTATATTGATAAGTATCAAAATGAAACAAGTGATTTGTATAACAGTGTATCAGCAATAATGACGATGTACAGGAACTTGTATTAAAAAGGAACAGTTTAATGATCAAATACTGAAACTAGTGAAGAATAAATTTTGGGGAATTAATAAATGGCAGGAATACAAAACTGTACTTTCTGTCTACTAACGGGTATTTATTGATTTTAAAATATTTCACTGTCTAGAGATATCTGGTGGTGCCCTGCAGTATGACTCTGTCTCTGACTCTGTGCAGTCTTACTTAGGAAGCAGTTACAACAGGGTCACCTCTTGCACAATCAGGAGATCCCAGCACCACAGGCAATGATAAGTGAGACAGAGGAGGAGTCAGAAGAGGAGCCAGCAACAGGGGATGTCCAGGCCAAATGGAGGCGGGGACAATATGTTATGGCACTAAATAAGATGCAGCAGACTGCACATAGCTTTTCAACATAAGTACACAAGAGTTATGCAGATACACTACAGTAAAAGTGATGCATGCAAAACACCAGACTGTGCTTACCCATGCATATGTTGTCCACATTGTGCATCAGACATAGACAACCGAAGTAACAATGTACGAAGGGCACAGTTATCATCATTTGCACAGCTGCAAAAAGGATTACAGGAGTCCATGTCTTTCACTGGGAAGTATATGGGTGTTGAGGTATAGAAAATGCAAAAGCACATTTATGTATAGTGTGAGAACTTGCCTTGCGTGGAATTAAAGTGTAGAAAGACTAGGGTTAGTGGGTGTGTTTGATGTGCTAGGGGCTATGGTGGTGTTTGTGTGTGTGTGTGTGTGTGTGTGTGTGTGTGTGTGTGTGTGTGTGTGTGTGTGTGTGTGTGTGTGTGTGTGTGTGTGCATGATGCAGGAACACAGCCTCAGTTTGTACTTTAACATCGCAGCTTTGCTGGCATACTGGACAGGTTCTGGACATGCATGACAGAGGGCTCAGCTTTCCTTGCAAGTCCACGACTATGAGAGTTGGCTCTTCCAGGAGTTGTATTAGCTGTACTATGGCCTTGGCTCAGTGTCGGTGCACTGTCTGATCTAGACCAATGTCTGCTAGTAGATATTCCAGCATGACGATAACCACAACCACAAGTATGGTTTCTCCTGGACTTTGACAACTTCACAAATGATGTTGCTGTAGAAGTGCTTGCACTGTGGGAGTGGGATCTCACCCATCCACGGCCATGTTCACTACATCTGTGGGTGTAACAGATGTATGGCTGTATGGACGGCCCCGTACTCTTGAGAATTAACCCAGAGAAGACACTGCATGGTCCTATGTGTGGTTCAGTCTATACACCGAATCACCTATACTTATCATTCACTCCTGTAGGTCAGCATGCATAACCTGACTCACCCTCACTATCGCTGCCATGTGCCTCCACAATGACTCTGCTCATATGTTGAGCAGCACCTACTGACACACCAACCTTAGGGGGGGAGGTACCTGTGGTGGGCACCATTACCTACCCTTCTATGTGGAGCCTCCCTGCCCATGAGTGCTAGAAGCAGATGTAGACATCTCTGTCACCACACTTCCCTGATCTATAGTGTCCCCATTGATCTGTTTGCTCTCAGATGGATGTATTTCCATGGTATTCACTTAGAATAGTGACTATGCCCAGTGTAGGTGTAGGTGATGTAGGGGTTCAAAACTCATTCAGCACCCTGACCATACCAGCTCATCCTTGCCATCATTATCAAATATTCCAACATCAGATGGGGGAAGTTCTACAGTGTTGATGCTGGATAAAGTTTCACTGTGAATACACCAAAGCAAAAACTATCCAGTGTAAGTAGGACTCAGCAACACAACTACACATGCAACTGATATCTTTACAACTATAAAACTATGATAACAAATAATACCCGTGGCTGCATTTTATATAGATGGACATGAGACTTAGATCCTCTCTGTATCTGTATACCATAAGTCAGACAGACTTAATGAACATTGGAGTTTATATTAGATGAGCGAACTTTCAAAAGTTCGACTGTCATATGATCAACGCCATATGATCGAATTTTTGAAAGTTCAAATGTTTTAATGGAGATCTCTGTACAGAGTGGAATGGGAAGATTTCCCTTTTCTGCAATGTAGTGCAATCTCACAGTTGGTATATTTAAAGAGCGGGGGGTGTGGGGTGCACACACCCCCATGTGGGGGGTGCCCCCTGCTTAAAACGTTCAGGTAGGTTGTTTGTGTAGTTTATTTTTTTATTAGATGTTTGAACTTTTAAAAGTTCGATCATATGGTGTCGACCATATGACGGTTGAACTTTTGAAAGTTCGATCATCTAATATAGACCCAAACATTATACTGACTATGTGTTAAGGAGGAATTGCAGTTATTGATGAGATGACATATGACTACAAGTACATACCTGGGGTATCTGTGGTTGAAACTCTCTGGAGCCTGTCCTGCTCTGCTGCATCATCCAGCAGAATACTGCGGGACTCCATTGATGTAGTTGTTGCCTGCCAGCAAGGTCAGGAACTCCTCCATCTCTGTAGAGGTTGACTCAGTTGATGGCCTACCATCAATTGCTTTTCATTTTCATGCTACAGCTTCTGCTCTTTGGGTGTCAGCATGGATGATATCCATGGCCCTTTGTAGGACCATGTTTTAGCTGCAGTCCTGACCACCCACCATATTTGCATTGCTGACCATTTCAGGCCATGTACAGTAATAGAAGCGCTTGTTTTGAGCAAGGTCAGTTAAGAGCCATTGACCATGGAGATACAGGGCTTCTAGTACCACCTTATTTTCAGCATCTGTAAATTTGAGCTTGTTGGTGGATGTGTATGGGACCTGATATCTTGCTCTTTTTTAGGACCCTGTTTTTTAGACATTGCTCTTTTGGCGTGGAAAACACAGAAATTAATAGCATTGTACTTGCATGGCCATTTAAAAACTCTGTACAATAGTACTATACTACTTTGTGCCTAACAGTTATATATGTCTACCCACAATCTTTAAGGAAATGTCAGGTATTGTATGTGTACTGAGCACAAATTCCTCACAAAATAATTACAGAATTCAAAGTAAACAACAACCTTGACTATTACTATATCGGTTTATCTAAGGTTGTGGCTAACTGTATAAGTGCAAGGCACACAAAAGTAAAATAGTTATGAACATTACTTACAATATGAGCCCTGGGGGTGTGTCCTATCCACCTTGACAGCCTAGCAGGCAACTACATGCAGTACACCTGTAATGTTCCTCCTAAGGCTTTGTTTGTCAGTTCGGCTTTGTTAAGGGCAGATCATGCCTATTAAACCTGTTTGACTTCTTTGAGACAGTCACCAAGGCCAAAGATGAGGGGAAGGTGGTTCACACAGCCTACCTTGACCTCGCCAAGGCTTTTGACACCATTCTCCACTTGGGAATTATAGAAAAACTCACCAGCCTGAACATAAACCCCTAAGTCACAAGATGGGCTGCCAACTGGCTTTTAGACAGAACTCACACGGTAAGAATAGCGGGCTCCAGGTCCGACTCTAAAGTAGTCACAAGTGGCATCCCACAAGGCTCGGTCCTGGGACCCCTACTGTTTGCAGTTCTCAGTCAGCAACAGTACGATGTTGGGCAATAACATTCTTTAGAGATTACACTAATATAATATATTACACAAAACTATATACATTTAAATAATGAGAAGAAGCAAGTTACAACAGAAATGGGTCCATAGTTTTTAGGAAAATAGTACCCACGAGTTAGATGAGGAAAGATACTAGAGTTAGAGTTAGCCATGAGAGTTGCATGAACAGAGCCAGATCTCTGCTAAGTGAATAGCTAGAAGCTTTTTAAATTGTCATGTGAAGCAGTTAGAGGTGATAGATGTTGGTAGTTTATTCCATATTTTAGGAATGATGTTTGAAAATAGAGACTCTCCAGCTGAGTTGTTAGCGCTGGTGGTTTCTAAAAGGAGTTTATTACTGGAATGGAGGGCTCTGGAAGTAGTGTATGGTGTTATAAGATTTTGGAGAGAAGAGATTTTGGCTAGTTGATGCAGGATTTTGTGGGCAAATGTTAGTTGTTTATAGTGTAGTAGTTGAGGGAGTTCTAGCCATTTTAGTTCTTTAAGAGCTGCACAGTGATGTGACCGGTGCGTGGCATTAGTTGAAAATTTGGCAATTTTATTATAACAGGTTTCTAACTTGGTAAGGTCAGCTTTACGGAGGTTGGTTAGAATAGGGGATATATATAGGAGAGTTGACAGGAGGTGTGTATGGTACGGGCAATGGTAGCTTTTGTGGTTCTAGTTAAAAATTGTTTGTTTCTGTAAAGAAGACCTAGTTTCTTGTGGACCTTCTTAATAGTCTGAGAAATATGAATGTTGAAATTCAGGTTATCAATTTCAATAACTAGTAGCTTAGTGTGTTGTTGGGTGATATTACTTTTGTTTTCTGACTTTATTGAAAGTTGGTTGAGGAGAGGGAGATCTTGTGGGATAGAAGAGAAGGAACTTAGTTTTACTGAAGTTAAGAATGAGTTGGAATTGGTGAGCCATGTTTCAACAGATAGAAAAAATTCTTTAGTTATGGTGTGAAGGTCTTGTAGGGAGGAGGCTGCGCAAATTACAGCTGAGTCATCTGCATATTGTATTACAGAGGCATGAGGAGTGGAGGTGTGGAGTTGATTGGTGAATAGGGAGAAGAGTAGGGGCCCAAGGATGGAGCCTTGTGGGACCCCTAAGGCAAAAGGGAGAAGAGTGGAGAGATGTACTGCCTGCTGATGTCCTAACAAGTAGCTTTGGGACAAGATGATCAAGGTGCTACTAAGTTTTAGGGAGGAAAGCACATTGATGAGTGTGTTGTGATTTACCATATCAAAGGCTTTGAACAAGTCTAAAAATATGGCAGATACAAATTTACCTTGATTTCTATAGTAGTTAAATATGTTGGTGAAGGACATTAGAGCTGTGGTGGTGCTGTGATATGGGCGAAAACCGTGCTGCATGTTTGATAGTAGTTTATGTGTTTGAAGGCAGTCCATGAGCTGCACATGGATGGCTCTTGCTAAGATTTTAGATAATGGTGATATGATGGCAATTGGACAGTAATTACTAAGTTCTGTGGAGTTACCTCCTTTGTGTAAAGTAATAATGCGGGAGATCTTCCAGATTGCAGGTAGTATGCCCTCAGATATTGATCTGTTAATGAGTATCACTACTGCGTATGCTACTTCTTCTACTGCTATTTGCAGAAAGTCGACTGGAAGGCTATCTGAGGTTAAAGTGGTTGGTTTCAATTTTCACGGTAGTTTTTATATGGAGTCTACAGACACTGGCTGTAGTGTAAATTAGTTAGTGATATTTTGGAAGGAGTTACCTTATATAATCAAATATCTGACTCAGAAGGAAAGCTTTCAAAAAAGCAGTTCATTGGATAAAAACCCCTAGCACAGTAATTTTCTTCTTTTGCGTGACAATTCTGCATGCTTCTTGCATGCTTATATTGTGCATTTTCACTCCTCTGGGTGTGATCATTATGCTAAACAGGGTCCATCTCTTTATTGTTGCTGAATCACTCAGTTTACACAATACGCATACCTGATAAACATTGTGGAAATTACTACATGGCACCTTACACATGCCTGAGCACCCATGGACAGCTCCACTCACCTGAGGTATGTGTAACAGATTAAAAGTGAGAGAAATATCTTCCCATTATTAAACATCTAAAGATGGACTCACTGCAGAACAGGTATTCTCAACAGCAAACAGAGGGATGGAGGACAGCCATGCTTCCCACCTTAAAGTGCCACTGGAAGTATAATTCTTCTATTTGCTTTATCTGTTCTCCTTTTCTCCTTTTCTATCTACACCTTTCTCTGTAGGTTGGCACATTACTACTTCTCCTTTAACTTCATTGCTATCACTAACTATATTCACGTGATACTTACTACCATGTCACCTATACTCAAAGCTGCTTTCACACATATCTTCTCTTTTCTGCTACTATAGCCTTCCTATCCATACCTTATTACATCACCTTCTTTGAAAACAGTACTTTACATGAACATAACCTTCACCTCCAACAGACTTTACCAACCTCTTCTGTCAACACCCTCAATCATAGTAATATAACCTGTTCCTGTAACTTTTTACTACCAAAATACCACAGAACATATCATATGTCATACTACCTAAACAAAAAGTATCTTTATAGCACACCAAAGATCCTTAAATGCAAATTTTACCCCCAGTGCAACCTCCTCCTACACGGAGATATTCATCCTAACCCTGGTCCTAATACTAACTGTAACTTAAATCTAAACAATACTACTTTACCAATATCACCATCATGTACTAAAGCAGCCAACTCCCTTCAAATAGCTCACCTAAATATTAGAAGTATAAATAACAAAACTCACCACCTACATGCACTCCTAGACTTACATTCATTTGATATTCTATGTCTCACTGAAACTTGGCTAAAACCCTCTACTCAAGACCAGGAAATCACCCCTACTGGCTATAATATACTTAGATGTGACCACATAAAAAAGAAAGGTGGAGGTATAGCCATTATCTATAAATCTAATCTTAAAGTGACCCTCTATAATGAACTTCCATCACTAGACTCCAGAGCCGAAATATTATCTATCAAACTTCAAATTAACAATAATAAATCAATCTTTCTAATTTGTTTGTACCTTCCCCCTGGAAATAATACACATATTCTTGAAAACTTACTTAGCTCACTTTCTAACCAACTACCCCAAGAAACCATAATACTTGGTGACTTCAACATTGACTGGTTAACCTGTTCTTCCCAGCACCCTACTAACCACATAAACCTCTATGGGTTCTCTCAATTAATAACCACTCCAACTAGAATCCACAAACCTAATAAAAAAGAAACAACTCTGGATTGGATCCTTATTAATAACCATCCTAACATCTACACTCCAGGAACTCTTCCTGATAATATTAGTAACCATATGCTCACATATGTTGTTAGACAAAAATTGCATATCCCAACTACACATAAACTCAAAACATCCCGCTCAAGAAAATTCTTCAATCCTGAAAAGTTCCTGACTGAATTAAAAGCATGTGACTGGTCTCCACTGACTCACCTTGAACTTAATGAGGCAGTGGTTTACTTCAATACAAACTTTCTACAGATCCTTGACTTTAATGCTCCCATTCGCTCTACTAGGATAAGATCCAAAACAGCACCATGGTTAACTAGACAAACTAAGAATAAAATGATCCTGAGAAATAAAATGTGGGCTAAATGGAGAGCTACCAAATGTCCATCAGATCACCTCCTCTTTAAACAATTAAGAAATGCTACTAAGAAAGATAGTCTTACAGACAAAAAGGAATTTTATCTACACCTTCAACAATCCACTCAACACACCCCTCAAAAATTCTGGTCAGGTATTAACACACTTCTTAAACCAGGACATACAACTACTCCTACCCCTTCAGGCTTTAACCTTAACAATTTCACCCTGATCCCTGATGCCTTGAACAAGTATTTTACAGAAGTCATTCAAACCCTAGCTAATTCATTACCCTCATCCACAGTTATCTTACCAAATACCCCTAGCACCTCCTTGAATGCCTTTCACCTTCAACCTGTAGCTACATCTCTTATTTACAAGCTTCTCAAGAAACTTAAACCTTGTACTCCATCCGCTGATCAACTGCCATCAGAATACCTACAAATTGCTGCAGAAGCTATAGACTACCCCATATCCATACTTATTAATAGGACTATCTCTGAAGGGAAAATTCCCACCATATGGAAAATATCTCATATAATTCCTCTACATAAAGGTGGCTCCTCTACTGAGTTCTCAAACTTTCGACCTATTGCCTTACTCTCCCCATTAGCAAAGATTATGGAAAGATGCATACACAAACAATTTCTCAACTATCCTCTACAAAACAGATTACTAGCCAATTGTCAACATGGTTTCAGACCTTCCCACAGCACTACAACTGCCCTCCTCTCCTTCACTGACACTATAAATAACAACAAAAACAATAATCTTTTCTCCTCTGCTCTATTCCTAGACCTGTCAAAAGCTTTCGACATGGTTAACCATAACATACTTCTTGATAAACTAAATCACTATTCTCTTGGCTCACAAGCACTTCAATGGTTTAGGAGTTATCTCCAAAACAGGCAACAAGCAGTGCTATGGGACAACAACCTATCTTCCTTACTACCAGTAAACACTGGGGTTCCTCAAGGCTCTATTTTAGGTCCCCTTCTTTTTCTTTATTTATAAATGACCTACACGTGAATATACCCCAAGCCATCTGCATTCAGTATGCTGATGACTCATCTTTAATCTGTTCTGCTAATAATGTTTCCTCCCTCCAGTCCCTCACCCAAACAGTCTTCTATGATGTAGAAAAGTGGTTTATGGAACACTCCCTCCTTCTTAATGCCAAAAAAACAAAACTTCTTCTCTTCACTCCTACTCACAAATCTTCCACACCTTTCTTCACTATCTCCTCTAATAATGCTACCTGTATTAACCCAGACATGACCACTCGCCTACTAGGTGTAACTATGGATAACCGTCTTAATTTTGATGACCATATTAACAACACCATTAAATCAGTTAAAAAATAGGTACTCTCTACAGAATTAAACCCTTTCTTACCCCAGCAGCTAGAAAACCCATTGCCCAGACTCACCTGATCTCTACCCTTTTCTATGCCACTGCTATATATACTAACTTATCAAAGAATAACTTGACCAAACTCTCTACCTGTTATAATAGTATATCTAGATTCATTACTGCTACTCCCTTTAGAACTCACCATTGTCTCAACCTCAGGCAACTCGATTGGTTAGAACTAAATAGCCATTTACTCTATCAGCAACTACTTATCATTCATAAGTCTCTTCACTACCCTGAAGCTACCCCAAGCCTTACAAAACTTATTTCACCTTATAAGAACCTAGCTACTCTATGCTCTGCTAATAAACTCCTAGTAGCCTCGACTAAATCTTACAATAAAGCTGGTGACTCATTATTTTCAAATTCTTTTGGGAAAATCTGGAATCAACTCCCTCAAGAAATAACTAACCTAGACTCCACACCCCTATTCAAAAAACACATCAAAGAATATCTTAAAACTCAGTGGCTATGTCCTTGTACTAAACCCGACTGAAATTACTTCTCCCTTACTCCTACCTTCCCCCACTATCCCCTAACTGTGCTTCTAAATAATATAATTAATTGATGCCAGCTACTTCTTTTATATTGACTTTTCAAAAGATTTGTTTTATTTTCCTTCTCCATGTTATGCCGTCTTGTGATTTTCTTATCAGTTTTTATTATTCTAACTTTAGTATGCTGAATTCCTGAAATTTTATTGTTAACCAGCTGTTTTTGGATAACTTGCCTTGTGTTTGCTAGTTGTTTTTTGTTAAATTCTTACACAAGCCTACCATTGTACTTTTTGTAGTTTGCTTATGTTTTTTGTTGTTAATGTTTTCTTACTTCATGTAATTGGAGCTTTTCTCCCCGGGCCTCTACTGAAAACGGATATATGTCCAGCTAGACTAGCCCGGTCAACAAATGTAAAATAAATAAATAAAATAAATAATAATACAGAGCCCACATTTTATTATTTTGCTATCCATCATGGAAGTGAGTTGCCCATTGATGCCTGTTGTTGCATGGAGGCTGAGATGTACAGGAACTGTTTTGGGCATCACTTCCCTGCCATTTTTCCTGAGATATCTTTGACAATTATGGCTGGAGAAGGTGAGGTAGTACTTCTTTCAGAGCACAGAGGTGGTGTGAGGAGGAATCCAAGATTTTTTTGACAACCTCCAAAAGCAGTACAGCTGGAGGCTCCTGTAAGAGGGCTATACTGGCTCACAGTGTAAGGCTAGTATCTGGAATAGCTTGGCTAAGGCTGTCACACATATTACTGACATCCCCCACATGGAGGAACAGTGCCATCACCACTACAGTGGTTTGAGTCATTGCAAGCCTGACTTCCTTGACCAATGGGAAGCTGAAGTTGGGGCACAGTCTCCACCTTAGTGCTATAAGTATGCCATATTTTAGCTTAACAAGTAACTTGCCATTGCAGTTTCTTATTATGCCCTTTGAATGTTTCTAGCACCTGCACAGATTGAAAAGAATAGGGAAATGCACAGTAGCAGACTAGTGTGCGTAAGGGAACCCCGGGTAAGTATACATGTGTTGCAGCCCTTAAAACAACTCTGTTTAACTTTTATATAGCAATACCACATCTGTCAGTAATAGCATAGGTCAAGGGTAGTAGTTTGACTGTGCAATGTTGGAAGTGTGGTTCTGCATGCTTCCTTTTGTGTCGTGGGATGAGTGGATATCGTGTTTAGCCTATATGCATTGAGCATGTCAGGATGACTGTACGTTACAATCTACCCCTTCCCCCCAAGAATGTTCTGTTGTCATGGTAGAGTACATTTGTTGTCTGAGTAATATCATTGCATCATGACAATGTCCCTTCATAATAGCTTGCTGGGTATTTCACAATATACAATAGAAATATCTATCACATGTCCTGGACATATTTATTGAGTGATCAGCATGCTTATTGTGTATATATACAGTTTTGTTATTGTTAAAAGTCAAATAGCATTAACAACCACAAACACAGATCTGCATTCTTGAGAAACAGCTCCTGCAGTTATTATTCCTTTACATCAAACTGTATTGTGAATGTGGCGTTTGGCTTAGGTCCCCCTGCCATACATGCTCTAATCAGACAATCAGACTGATGACATACCTGTGTAAGTCCTAATATTAGAAGGTTATTATGCTTTACTGTATCAGCATCAGTGTAGTTAAGAAAGATATTTTCATTATGTTTGTATTCCTTTTCTCCCACCCTATTTGTCTCTATCCTTTCTTTGTCTTACAATCATATGTTATTTTGCTCCATTATATGCAGCAGCACAGCAACCTGCACATAACCTACCATCAAAGCCTGTCTTCCACCCATAGGTGGTAGCAGTAGCACCACCACAGCTCCAACACAAGAGGCACCCAGCACATCTGGGTCCTAGCCTGACATAGTCGCCTTTACATCTCCAGCCCCAACTGCAACACCATCAGGTAGCCCTACAATGGACGGTGATAGAGTGGTAGCCACCAGTTGCAATGTAAGTGGAAATTACACTTTTGTCACCAGTCAGGAACTGGCAGAGCTTGTGGGCGAGATCCTAGACAAGAGGTTGGATGTCCACATTGGCCATATGGAGACTGTGCTCCAATGACTTGCTGAATGCACTCCTTTACAGTGCTGACTCCCACTTCTGAGGCTGGACCCAGTGTTGGCAGTTTCCACAGGGTGATGAGTAATCTTCGAGTCCAGGCTGACAGGACACACATCTCTGAACACCCAATCCTATCCTAACCTACTGTTCCCCTCCTTTTTGTGTGTATGCCCACCGCTGTATGTTATACAAGCCTCCCCTCATAAATGTTCTCCATCTGTCTGTCTCATGTCTTCTTCACAACTGAGTTCCCCCACCCTCACTGTGTTATGCCATGCACTGTCTGCCATATCTGTCTTTCCCTGCTAACTAACCTCCCCCCTCTTACCTACCACTTACTTCCTTGACTTCCTTCCCCAACTTCCCTCTGTTACAAAAATAGTGGGTACCTGCACCACAAAAAAAAATCCCCTCACATACCAGCCGACTTCTTGGATATTTGAGTAATGAACAAATGATTGGCTACAAATGTACAAATGTTCATCATAAAATGTGCAGTTTTCTAATGAATCACTGAGGACTTAAGCCATTAGATAATTGCAACTATTGTTGGAATTCTCCGGGATTATTGAGCTAAGAAGTTGAGAAGTATTTTCCTATCCCATCTTCATCCTGCTCATTTCTTATTTGCTCACCTTGTGTTCTATCATCTGCTTGCTTCCCCTTTTCATCTCTTTCCTATACTCCAATTTTCAATCTTTAATATGATAAAAAAGAAAAAAAAATAGAAAAAAACAAGACGCACATGCCCACAAAGAGTTTGTTGACAGTGACATTGATGCATGTGCATTATCAAGGAGAGAGCACTTTTCATTCTATGAAAGAAATGAAGTTCTGCCCTTGTCATGTGCTACACAAAGTTCAGCCCTTGTCATGTGCTACACAAAGTTCAGCCCTTGTCATGTGCTACACAAAGTTCAGCCCTTGTCACGTGCTACACAAAGATCAGCCCTTGTCATGTGCTACACAAAGTTCAGCCCTTATCATGTGCTACACATGAGCTCTGTATTGACACGATACTGCCTCCTAGTGGACTGTACTGAACAACTGCCTTTCCTGAGGGTATCATATTTTCCTTTTCTAATGCCATTCACATTATAGTGCAGGTCCACTGCTCACACTGATGTCGTCAGGATTGGTGCAGGTCAGTATATCATGTTACTTTGTTGTATCTCACCTCTGCTGTCTAGGTTTCACGTTATTCCACATTTAAGGTTTGTTATATGACCTTCTCCATTGTGTTTTTCAGCCCTGCTTTGGTGCTGTTCTGCCCATCTCTGTGCTTTTTGTTGCTATATTGAAATCTCTGCTCTACCCTTAGCCATACCCAATATCTTCCCTTTCATGGAACATTTCTGTGGATATATATATTGCTGTAAATTACATCAAAATTGACAACATAGTTTTTCCATCAGTGTGTGCATACTTACAATGGCTACCAGCGGTGCTTACACACACTCATTGTTTACCTCACCTGTTAATACTTTAATCCTGCTGTGAGGTACTCTAACACAACCTGGCTATGGTTCTGCACTCTGGCCAAGATGTGGAGCTGCTTATTGTACACACTGACTTGATGATATGCACTGGTAATAAACACTGAGACTCATTGCATACACAGTGTGAATAGTGCTGGCTTGGCAGCAATTGCGGAAGTGGCATTTCTGTATCCCTGGGTATGCCCTTTTATGAACCTTATTCCTATCTTTGTGTCATTGATATAGGCCCTTTTAATTACTACATAAAGAGCTTAGTTTAAATTCATGCTAATAGACTATTTGGTTCTTATCAAGGTGATTTAATCAAAAATTGAATGGCAGCAGACATTTTTAAATTTATAGTTCATGACATGAAAAGAACAAATGAATGCAGTGTGTGTGATCTGAGTTTTTGTCATTCAGTCTTTAAAAATATTTTGATGTGGAAAAGTGGAAATATATTTTTCTTTGCCATTATCTAATAAAGCAGTTCTGAAATACGTATAACATTTGCAAAGTTATTGTAGGAAACCCACTTCTGCTGCTTTTTTTAGATGAGACTTCAGCTGACTTACACATCTGTAAAGGTGTCATACAAAACTTTATTTTCTTTGATCCATCTATTGTTTTCAGTTCCATTACATTCCATTATTTGTAAAATTAAAAAGGGACTTAATTGTTTATGCCTTAAAAGGCATTCTTACAGAAAACAGCTTCTAAATGTTGTGCCCTACTGTCAGCTGAGACATAGACGAGTAAGGCTATGCCATATGATTACCAAGATAGTCATACAGTTTATGTTTTTAATGGAACCAGAGCTCGCATGCATAGTTCATGCAGAGAGTTCTGTACTCCTTTGAGTAAAATATATATGTTTATGTTCCACAATGTCTCATATAGAAAAAAAAAAACAGAAAAATCACATTTAAAATAGCATTGCTCCTGTCCCTGCCATTAGATCAGTGCTGTCACTCTATTTTATAACTTTTTCATGCTATAACCTTCTTTCTTTGTGGGCCTCTATTTGTGAGCCATGATTTTGCCATTAATTGCCCCTAGACCCTGCAACTGTGAAACATATTATGATGACTGCTGTCTAATTCCCAGTCTTGTTAAACTATTTGTTTATAGCAATGGTTATTAATAATAAAAGTATTTGCATAAATATGCATGCATGTCATGAAAACTGTAAGGAGAAAGTTACTATGTGTAGTCATTAGACATCCAGCATTAAACAAAACAATGCTATCCCATATAACGGCCATACAGCATCTCCAGAGTGGAGATATATTAAGTTTTGTTTTCAAATATTGTTGATAAAATGTATTTATTTCCATAAATACAGCCAAAGGCATATGAATACAGGTGACTTACAGGGCATTGTCTGAAAACTGACAAACGGTTGAATAAGTTTGCTATTGATACTGTGGTTTTAACAGCTAAGATTACAGAGATATAACTGATTAACTGCAAGGATATCCTGTTGCATAGAAGCAAAAATATGACTTTTTTTATTTAAAGTGAAACAAACTCAGGGTTACCTTTTGGAATTTAGAAAAAATTGAACCAGTAAAGTGGAAATGTTGCACATAAGATTTGTGAGTAGGTAACATTTTTTCAGACATTGTTTAGAAAAATGCCAGAATTTTTTCAGGAGTCAGAATGGGTTTTCATTAAAGCCCACTGCCATCAAAAGCTGCAATAAGGCAGAGCTATCTAGGGTACAAAGAGTTAAATCAATGGTATGCAATGTGAATGGCTTGAATGAAATATAAGCAGTTTATTCAGGTAATATTACTATGAGCCTTACACGAACTGGGAATGCACTCCCAGGAAATTCATAATTTTAAAGTCACATCCGGGGCTGTTGTCATTCTTCACAAAACCCCATTCTTCTGTAGGGATAATATGATACAGCCTTCAAATGTTTTATATTATCACTGATTTGTTATAATTATTTAAACTGCAGATGTTTTTGCTTTATTTTTGAAGACTGTAAAATTATTGTTTTTAAAACATTTTGTAATAACTTGGAGCTTTTCTCCCAGGGCCTCCACTAAAAATGGGCTTCTATACAGTCAGACTTTCCCAGTAATCAAATGTCAATAAAAAAAAAAATACCATACATATAGTGCACTTATATGATCAAATATCGTGGAACATAAGCATACAAATATGTGACTTTAAATGTACATGAAACACTTCCTCAAAGACTGGCAATATAACAGTCATTTGAAAACAGCAGCAGAAAGGATGCAATGTTTTGATGTACTACAGCTGTATATGGATAGCAATCTTCTTGGTGTTTAACTCTCATTTTGTGATCATGAACATCTAGCAAATGTCACATTCTTCAAAGGAGCATACAAAGAATAATGCTTGATTTGACGAGTTTTCAGCATAGCCTGTCCAAATAAAGCTTTCATAATCAGCCAGCTTTGTGAATCTGTTATGACACTAACATACTGACTATCATGCAATAGAAAACAACGTTTATAACAAGCTGTAAGCATTCTATGCAACTGCAAGTAGGTGGAATCACATGGACATCATATCAAGTCATGC
Source organism: Protopterus annectens (assembly GCF_019279795.1). Taxonomy (NCBI): domain Eukaryota; kingdom Metazoa; phylum Chordata; order Ceratodontiformes; family Protopteridae; genus Protopterus; species Protopterus annectens. Next base: position 1,520,565,143 of record NC_056743.1, on the reverse strand, counting down.
AATCACACTCACATCATATATGACTGCCTGAACATGTGTTTGGAAGCATGTAATGTTTCATTTTGACATTCAAAACAGTGATGTCTTTTGAATCACTATGACAATGGTCATATTTCATAATTGTTTGCAAAGCATGCTTGATGAGTGCAAGCTGTCTCGATACTTTGCAATGCTGTTCTTACACTCATGCAGCCCTCAGTGCCTGACACTAGGCAGTGAGGTTTGGAGCATGATATGTAAATGTAGTATGCTATAGGTGTGTGTGTGTGTGTGTGTGTGTGTGTGTGTGTGTGTGTGTGTGTGTGTATGTGTGTGTGTGTGTGTGTGTGTGTGTGTGTGTGTGTGTGTGTGTGTGTGTGTGTGTGTGTGTGTGTGTAGAGGGGTATCTTTGTAAATTACATTCCCAGTGCTGCCCAGTTATGGCACTTGTATCGCTCATAATTCACAGACAGCCAAATTTATAAGTGCAGGGCAGGGTTCCAAAGATATTAAGTGTGTGCTACATTCTTGTGGTGCACACCTATACCTTTCAGTGGTTGGAATCTCTGCAGGGTGATGAGAGTCCCTTCAATTTGCAAAGATAGCTGATGGAGATGAGTCATGCTTTGTGTGAATATGAGTGTATGTATATTAGTGTGTCACTGAAAGTGTGAGCACTGGTGCAGTGAGTGAATGGGTCCATCACTATGTATTTCTGGATAACTATTGTGAGTGCCACTGTGTGTGTTTGTGTGCATATGTGTGTGCGTTTGTGTGCATGTGTGTGTGTGTTCAGGATGGGGATGGTAAGTGCCTGAGTATGTTCTTCTTGGTACCTGTGCTACAATGCTGGGTATAGGTACTCGGCTTCTTGGTTCTTCCAGCAGCAGCACAATGCAACAATTCATAAGTCATGCAAATTTACAGGTAAGGAGATGTTGCCATCTAGGGAATATAGATGACTACAAATCCATGTGTAGCACTGCATTTCAAATCAGATTATCAGTGTAGGACAATTTGTGCTGCAATGCTAGTGATTATGAATGCTGGCCAATATAGTTCAGAGCAATGGTGCTTTATTAGTGTAATTCAATGGTTGGCTTCCTAATGAAAGCCTGACTTTCTTGTTATTAACCTTAATAAGTGAAGTTACAAAACATCACAAATACTTGATTATAAATAGCAGTCAAATTAATAAACATCTCAAACAAAATGCATTTTTTCACTTGATCTTCCAGTGTGAAATCTGTTTTTTTCACAGTAGTGACTACACATAAGAATGTTGATCACTAGATTGTCACAAACAAGGCTAGCACCCATCCAACAGCATTCCCCCACATCATCATGGTAGCATGGGTTAAGTATTGAACTAAAGTGCAGATGGTTCTGGGCCCTATTCCAGGAAATGCATCTTACTTTATATGATGGTTTGACACTGCAGCATATCCAAATAAATTGCAATGTAAGGTGTGACACCTCTGTAGTGGCACAGTAATCAAGGAGCCTCAATCCTCATTACTGGCACCAGTGAAGGATGTACACATTGGGAGGATGACAAGTGCATACACAGTAAAGTACAATTTCTCTTAAGAGCACACAGAGATCACAGTCAGTCTGGGGCTGGTTTCTCCCTCTTTCTCCAGATCTCCAATAAGACTCCCTACTGGCACAGCTATAGGATTAAGATCTCAGCCGAGTGGCGAAGCTAAGACCTCCAGCACTCTCTTTGTCCAACCAGTGCTTCATGTCCCTGCCCAAGTAGCTGACACACACACACTTTGAGATTTGATTGATATGCAAACACACACAAACACCTGGGAAAGGCTGGCACAGGTTTACTAGCTATGCCCCCTTCTGCCCAGACTGTAAGGTAGTACCAGCTGCCACCAGCCACACTTACTTATCAGCTGCTATAAGGCCCTTACCAAAGGGTTTCCAAGACTACTGTATAATGTTACCATTATCCAAATGGTGAGTGTGACCAAGACTAAGGCTGCCTATACAGTGTCACCAAATATATATGCAAGTACTCTGAGAGCTTAAATATCTCTAAACAAACCAGCCACAATTAAAAGATTTAAATATATTTAATGATAAATAAAAAAGAACAAGACAATACTCAATAACTCAACACAGTGACTACAGAGTTCAGAATCACAGGAAATATTTTAAAACAACATTGCAGGACAGTCTCAAATAAATACAAAAAACATCTAAACTAATCTTTAATATATTCATATCTATCTCTAAGAGAGATACTATGATCTAAGTCTGCTTGCTGCACTGAAAAACAATTATAAAATAGTTTACTTTTCAACTTATTTTCTTGAGGGTTTGCAAGTTAAGTCTCTATGTTTCGGCTTCTACTATGAAAACATACATTTGCACAGGTATATATTTTATATACATTTCTGTTCTTTTTCAGTAGGGTACACTATGGTTACATTCTTGAAGCTCAGTACATAACATAAAGTTACACACACACACACACACACACACACACACACACACACACACACACACACACACACACACTGCTGCACCAGTAGTTTAATATACACATAACATATAGTTCTCTTACATTTGTAAGGCAAGCATATGAATCATATTAATATTCACAATGAAATATGATTATTTACAAAATTCCAGACAGCTGGGCTGACAGTATTTCCTTTTGCCGCATTTCTATATGAATCATATTAATATTTTCAAGTGACATATAATTATTTACAAAATTCCAGATAGCTGGACTGGCAGTATTTCCCTGGTGTCGCATGAGGACATAACAGTGACATTGTCTTGGGAGGCTGGCCTAATGGTTAAGGTGTTTGCCTTACAGACATAAGGTATAGGGTTTGATTCTCACATGGAATAATTAGCTAGACTTAAAATGGCCCACAAAGGCAGTTAGTGTACTACTAGTCTATAATCTAGGAACAAATCTACAATATGCAGGGGAAGTGTGCAGGATCTGTAACCCATCCTTTGTATTAAGGGGTAGTAAAACTTTTAGTCTCTCAGTGTAGAGGGTTAAGGTAAAACACTGTTAATGAGCTACTTCCCGAAATCTAGGGTTTGTTTCTCTTAGCCTCCTTTTGCTTACTGCATGCCTTGAACAAATCATGTATCCAGACAGCGCTCTTTTAAAACCAGGCTAGGCTTCTCAGTGGTATCTTGAACAATGTGAACAGTATTAACCTACACAGAATGGCAGCCATAACACCCATACAGAATAAAATAAAAGGATGCTGCCAGTTTTGTAGACAAGACAAGAAGACTTTGCCTGATTTTTGATAAGGGATGGTATCTGCTGCTTGTAATGTAGGAAAAGAGCAAATATCAAACATTGTTCTTTTTCTTTATATATGTTTTTTTACAGAGAGCAAGGCCTCCTGTATCGACTGTTGCGGATGGCCCCTGAACGTATTTATGTCAACGCCAAGATCTTCATACTTTGAAGAAAAGGGAGTATTGTGAGAAAATGGCAATCTCAGGCTTAATATGTGTAATGTAGATTTTCAGTCATTCAGTTTCTACATTCTGGAACTAGGCAGTCTGAGTCCCTACATTTTGAACAGTTAACATTCATCTACTATACACGTCATTTTCCCAGCTATGCACTTTGGTTTTGTACTTTTCTGTGCTGCTGATGCAAAGTATCTGTGTAATCCAGCCCCCCTCGGCATGCATAAGGTATCTCCTATAGGCGTTTCTCTTAGAATTCCTCACCATTTTCTCTGCTGTCTTTGCCCTACACTTTGAAAAAAAGGATGGACGACTCTCCAAAAATCCTCAGAAACTCCGGGTCAGATCAAAGCCAAATGCCAGCCTCAAAGTGAAACAAAAAGTGTTTTATTTAAGCTTCACACAAGCTTTTCGTCAGTTCAATTTGAACCAACTTCTTCAGAACCAAAAAACGGATACAACGTCACAGGATAACATCCCCTTATAAGTGCCCCTCAACCTCGTAGATGGAATCACATGAGACTTTAACAAAATACAGAAAATATACTGCGAACCTTCAAATTCACTCGTTGCACCTAAAAAAGTTTGACATTTGAATTCTACAAATAATTAACTTAGGTGCAACACAAAAACGCCGATGTTGTAGAACACTTCTAGCAAGCAGTATAATCCCAGAATGTCCCTGTGGGAAGGTTACTTCCTAAAATAAATTAAAAAAAAAACATGCATATTGTAAAAATGTGTAAAAATGTTCAAGAATATTATATCCTCAAGTAAAATACTACATACATGATACAAAATGTTAGAAAACTTTCCACTTCATAGTAAAATAACTCTCAAGAGAAATATGTAAAACAATGATGAGGTAGTATTAAAATATTAAAATATTATTATTGTTGTTGTAATAATCGGGACTCTTGCCCACATATCCGAGCAGAACTACACCCTACATCCTACAAAACGTACTATAGGACATAAATTCGACCCTACTCTATACATAGGGATGCTTACATAAAAACATTTAAATAAATCACTCAGTAAATAACTGATGGTGTGTATGCCTATCCTAATGCTCTTTAATGTTAAAGACCTACAAGGAAGAACACTCAAGGACAAACACATCATCTGTTTAAACTCTTGAGTTTTAATATACACGATATGGATAACGTTCCATTGATGCCCGGGTAATGGCAAGCATCCAATCTCAATTGCCAAGTCAATTCCCTACTCTCAAGGATAAGGGAATCTGGTCCCCCCTACCATCCAACAGGACCTGCTCAATGGCTAAAAATGAAAATGTATGTAGAGGGTTCGCTGAGACATGCTTAGCTAAAGCGTTCTCCTTCTTGACTTTCCTAATAGCGTACAAATGTTCATAAATACGCTCTTGGAGTTTTCTGTCCGTTTTTCCGACATAGAAAACTGGGCAATGGGAACACTTAGCCAAGTAGACAACTTGTGAACTGGAACAGTGGAATCTACCCTGTATCCCATATTTGGAGTCCCTGATAACAAAAGTTGACCCCACATGGATGTACTTGCAGTAACGGCACATGTTACATTTGAACATGCCAGCTCTAACACTCGGGACCTTAGATTTCCTCTCTAAAATGTTTTTGAGGTTGTAACCCCTTCTGAAAACTATCCTAGGGTATTCCACTTTACTCTCCTGAATCAAGCTATCCTGCATAATCAGACTCCAATTTTTTTGGATGATAGAAAGAATTCCTTTGACATCAATATAGTAGGTTAGAATAAAGCTACAAGGGTAAAATTCCCTTTTGGCTGGACAAAAACTATTATCGACCTGGGATATACTGGAAGAATTAAGAATAGGAACATAGAAACCTGACTCTCTCTTATTGCAGACTTCTGAAATTAGATCAGTGACGAGGTCTACTGGATACCCTCTTTTGAGGAAAAGACCTTTCATAAATATGCATTCTTTTAAGAAGTCACTCTCCTTAGTTACCTCCTTGCAGCTCTAACCAATTGTCCCTTAACAATAGATCTCTTCTGAGAAAAAGGATGACAACTGCTGAACTGCAAGTAACTGTTGGAAAAGGTTTCCTTTCGAGGTATTCTAGCGATGAAACAATTGTTGATTGTATCTTTAGTTAAATCTACATCTAAATATGAAATCCTGTCCCTCTCAAAACTAGAAGTGAATTTCAGAAACTCTGTAGAGGAGTTAAAAGAATCCAAAAGTGAACTAGCTGTTTCCCCATCTCCTTTAAGGATTATAAAAATATCATCCAGAAAATGTGTATATAATACCACCTTGTCTTGAAAGATAAGGTTAGCAAATACATACTCTCTTTCCCAAAAAGCCATCACCAGGTTGGCCACACTGGCCCCACATGGTGAATCCATGGGTACCCCTATCTTCTGGAGATAATACTTGTTGTTGAAAGTTACATAATTGCAAGACAAGATGATATCTAATAGTTCACTTACCAATTGGATCTCCTCATCCACTGAGTGAGGGATGGAGGAATACAAATCCTTCACATCTATAGTCAAAAAATGACTATCAACACTATAAGGGATCTGATTAACCCCAGCCAAAAAAGACCAAGAGTCCCTAGATATCTGGGACTCACTCTCCACATATTTCTTCAAAATAGAATCCACTACTTCCGCGCTCGCATAGGTAATGCTGTCCCTTGCACTAAGCAGGGGGCGCATAGGAGGGTCTTCAGGATTCTTGTGAATTTTAGGAGACCCAAAAATTATTGGGACCCTTGGGACTGGTGGATAGATATAGTTGAATAAATTCAAATCTATTGTATTATTGATGAACATATCATTGTAATACGAGGATGTCCTGGAAAGACCTATGTTCAACTCATTTCTAGAGACTTCCTTATAAGTTTCTGAAACCAAGATAACCTCCATTCTCCTTATATAATCCTCTTTGTTCATCACCACCAGTCCACCTCCTTTGTCGGGTTTCATAACCCTGACCGGTGCATTGCACAATAGATCCAATAAAGACCTTTCTTCCCTATTAGTGTTGAACCCAAATCCCTGTGGTAAGGACAGATGGCCCAACATATGGGATATATCAAGTTCACTGATCTATTTGAATAATTCTAACAGAGGGCATAAGGGTGGATTATAAGAACTAGAGACAGAAAAATTACCCTTGTCCCTAGTGGAATTACCCAACAGAAATTGCAAATTTAACTTTCTGACAAACATCTTTAATTCTAAAATGGTTTTAGCCAAGTCCGCCCGTTTGGTAGGCACAAAAGTTAGACCTTTGGCTAACAATTCCACTAACTCTCTAGTAAAGATGAAATCAGAAAAGTTATAGATCTTAAAATCCAAGCCAGAATTCATAATGATGTCACATGAGTTTGAGGAAACTTGACCATCTATGGTATGGAACATGTCTAGTTTCTCCTGTTTCTTGACCTGTTCCTGGGCTTCCGACCCTGGTGAATAGATTGAGATGAGGCCAAGTTCTGAAAATGTAAATTCTCCACCTCCTGAACAGGAGTATTAGGTTGATGCTGAGTGGCCAAACGGTCACTACATCAGACCAGTTCACCTGAATCCGCTGGTTCCACATGTGAATTTACGGAACCACCAAGTCTCGGTTCCAATCCTGAACCAGTAGTACTAGGCCCATCAGAATGACGTGTACTAAAGGCTAAAAAGTCTCCTTGGGATGGTGGAGGCTTAGGGTAAGCATTCCCTTCCTTATATGCCTTCACATCCCTATGTCATTTTTTTATTTTATTAATTGACATTTTACTAATAAGTTGGTCAATACTACTGAAGGACTGTTCGTATTCAAATCGATAATGGTGAAAATTCAAGTCATTCTTTATTTCCTCATCCAATTTGTTGATTTCAGTTGTCAACCCATCAGCAGCCCGTTGATAATGGCTACTTATTAAATTCAACAGTTCGAATCAATGCTTATCGAACAGTTGGATTAAGTCGGTATGGAAAGTCGAACCTTCCACCAACCCCGTAGGGTATTGCCAAGACCTAAGCCCCTTCCTTACAACTTTAGACTGTTTACATTCATTGAAATAAGCTATCTCCAACTTAATTTTTCTTAATTTCTTTAAACTCTGGTTGAACAAGTTTAATTTAGTTGGTAAATCAGATGGAGTAGACATACCTTGCTCTGTGGTGTTGGTACCTTGGTTTTCATGAAGGGAAAAAGGATGGCTTAACCACTGATTCAAATTGAATGGTACTTGTAGATTGTTGACAATGGGAAGAACTCTAGGAGGTTGAGAAACTGAAACTCCCCATACAAAACCACTGTTGGTCGACTGCTCACCATTACTATCCACTCTGGACAAAACGCTTACTTCAGTAGGTAAAATAGCCTCCGCTTGAGATGAAGAAAGACCCGAAGGCAACATTGCAGCTGAAATCAAGCCACCTAAGTTGTTTCTGTCGATGTTGTCACTGTTATGTTTGCCCAAAACGTTTGCCGTGGGACTACATTGAGATCCCATAAAGCCATCCAAACGGTCGGATAGATAATTCACTTTCTGAGTAAGTAATTCCAGTAGGTGAGTTAAATTGCCTGCTTCTTCCTCCACTGGAACTCTGGACGTGGGAATAGGAGTAGCTTCCATCATAGACAAACCACACTGACAAACTGTAATAAAGGAAACAAACTACTATGAAAAAAAGGATGGACGACTCTCCAAAAAACCTCAGAAACTCCGGGTCAGATCAAAGTCAAATGCCAGCCTCAAAGTGAAACAAAAAGTGTTTTATTTAAGCTCCACACAAGCTTTTCATCAGTTCAGTTTGAACCAACTTCTTCAGAACCAAAAAATCGATACAATGTCACAGGATAACATCCCCTTATAAGTGCCCTTCAGCCTCGAATCACATGAGACTTTAACAAAATACAGAAAATATACTGTGAACCTTCAAATTCACTCATTGTACCTAAAAAAGTTTTACATTTGAATTCTACAAATAATTAACTTAGGTGCAACACAAAAACGCTGATGTTGTAGAACACTACTAGCAAGCAGTATAATCCTACTAGGCTAACTGCCCTTATGGTACATGAACTGACAGAAACAAACATCATTTCATTTTGCAAAGATGTGTACTATGTAGGATCACATCACAGTGGGGATAAGGGTACCAGTATTTTCCCAACTGTGATGCAATCTCAGAGCTGGAATATATAAGTAGAGGGAGTTTAGGGTGCAGGGAGCATGCTTCAGTATTAACATACTTAGTACACAAAAGCACGCTTGTCTTCTTTAAAAATCAGCTGTGTTTGAGTTACTGTCTCAAACACGGAGCAACACCTTGTGTAAACTGCTTTGTAATCTGGCCTATTGTGTCCCTACTTTGTGTTCCTATAAAATAAATAAATAAATAAATAATTGGAAAATGTGAGGGTTAGACAGATGATGATACTTGTATATCTATCTAGCCGTCTATACACACACACATACAGAGAGACAAAAGTAGCATTGATCATTGAAATCGCCACACCTAGTGACTATATTGTCTTGCGTCCAGAGAGACACAAATTCATAAAATACCTCGATCTGCAGGCAGAAATGAGAGCCATGTGGAAGAAAGATACCCAGACAGTTCCAATAGTAGTAGGAGCAACTGTTCTTATAAAAAAGAATTTACAATCGTATTTAGATATGTTACCAATTCATGTAACATCGTACGAATTGCAGAAGGAGTCATTGCTGGGCACATTGCGGGTGCTGCGAAGAGCACTTTTGGCTAACATCAAAGAGTGAAACAATGCTTTATTCATGAACTTCAATTGTACTTTGACTTAGGAATGGGGTCCATTCCCGTCATGGTATTAGAAACCCAAAAGTCTTGGAGAAATTAAAAAGAGAGAGAGAGAGAGAGAGAGAGATAGCTATATAGATATATAGAAACATATTGTTCTCTGTTACATGAGTGAATGCTCATGTCATAAAATTTCAAATGATCAAGCTGAAATGTTTGAGTCCTGGAATGCCAAACAGTCAAAAACAAGCCAAGCATCTTTGCTTTTTGCAGGGACTGTTCAGGACTGTGGCACAGCAGAGATTGGGATATCAGTCCTTTCTCCACAGTGGTGTGATCTCAGAGTTGGACTATATCAATAACAAGGAGTATGGGGGGTGGTGGTGGGGAGGATTGCTACTCCTGCATAAACAAGCATTTGGTTTGTTTTGCTGGCTCAGTATTCCAAGAGTTGAGCATTTTGGCTCTATCATTTGAAGTTTGATAACTTGAGCATTTGCTTATCAGATAGGGTATCTGTATGTGCATAGCTAGATAGATATAGATATATACATATATAGATAGATTGATATAGGTAATATATGCTGAGTTATCAAAATGCACAAGCATCAATACACAAAAGATCAATGCTGGCATTTTGAAAATCAACATACTGAAAATATGAAACTGGCAAAAATGAACTAGACATCATTTCTTTTTGCAAACTCAAAAAAAAGGATTGCAAAAGGAAATTAGTTTCTTTCATCTCTATTCACATCCCCTCCTCATTGCACCACCCATACCTCTCAACCTCTTTGAACAAGAAGTCTGGACAAAGCCATAAATAAAAGTGGGACAAACACCCAAACGTAGGGACGATTTTTAAATATTGCTCTTACAAACTTAGAAAATTGATAGAATAACAGGTTTTGTATTAGCATGCATTTTCTGTATGAAGTCTGAAACTCGTGTCTGTCATTATTTTCTGTCTTCACTCTTTAATGATTTGCCACTAATTTGCCAGAAAAACACAATTTTATGAAAAATGGAACAGAAATATGAGGCGAACATCTGGACATTGTTTGAAAATCTGTACAGTTGAGAGGTATGGCACCACCTCAATAATTTATGCTAATCCTAACCTTAATCATGCCCTTAACCCCAGTCCTTAATTTTTTTGTTGAAATTATGCTAACAAAAAATCCATACTTTTCCACATCTTCTTCCATTTTTCTCCCCTGTGTATATAACAACATTGTAGTATCACTTGGCATTTTTGTGTCTGCTGTTTCTATGTCACTCTGAGATACTTCTGCAATTTCCCTTTCATCCACTATTTCTCCTTTTTACTCACTCTTTTTTCAGACTTACAATCAAACCAGAAATGTCCTTGGCATCCACAACGCCTGAAACGTGGCTTATATGAAACTTTAGAATGTCTCCTTTCCCCATATTGTTCACATTTATGCATTTCTCACTGCAGAATAACCAAACCCCATTCCACAAAAATAGCAGATTTTGGGTCATACTGGATATCACAAAGTTCACATAAACCTAAAGCTATTTATCACATTTTCTGTAAGTACCACTTAATTATTTTCAACTTTTAAGTCAACAAAAGTTTCAGACTCCCATTCCACAATCTCTTGGATCAAATACAACACGCACGTGCACACACACACACACACACACACACACACACACACACACACACACACACACACACACACACACACACACACACACACACACACACAAACACACACATTTAATGTCAACAATATTTTCAACATTAGCGCTTAGAAAAATCTTAATGTCTTCAGTGTACAAGTGCATAAACAGTTTTTTTCTTGACAGTCATAGTCACAATTTTTGTATTCATTCCATGCCTTCTTTCCTTTCTTGAGTACCAACTTAAACTGTAAATGTTTTAGCCAGCTTGGCATTCATAAATGTAATAAGCAAATAAAATCAGAGTTAGGGCTAGATTCCAAAACAGTTGCTTTCAGTATGTCTGCCCTGATTCTAAACAATTGCTCACAGTGTAAATAGGTAGGTTCATAGGTTCATAGGTAGGTACTAGGCTATCGGCCCAAGGGCCTACGTAAGCCTTGCCAACAGGGTTCCCTGGCTTACGCCACCCAAGAAAGTTATTTTCCTGTGCCACTGTCGAGCAGAGACACAGAAGTGATCCCCGGGGTGGATTTCCTATTTCCCATCCACTCATCAAGATTTTTCTTGAAGAGTGCTAATGAAAAACTTTGCTTGACATAGATGGGTAGCCTGTTCCAGAGTATGGGAAGTCTCTGGGACAGGAATCTATCCCTCCAACATGTCCTGTTTATTGTGGTGACAAGGTTTAGGTCCCTAGAGCGTGTAGCTCAGAGGGATTGGGAATTTCTTTAGGTGTAGCATGTCCAACAGCTCTGGGTTTGACATAGCTTTATATGTTAGGCAGAGATCACCTCAGAGTAGGCGATATGCTACGGAGTAAAGCTGGAGTTTTTTGAGGCGGTCAGTGTAGGGCATTTGTTTGAGGCCAGTAATCCTCTTTGTGAGGTACTTCTGTGGCCTTTCCAGCTGTTGCAGATCGATGTCTTGTGAGGTATATTCCAAAAGGGGCGTTGTACTCTATAATGGGTCTAATGAGTGTTGAGTAGAGGGGAACAATGACCTCTTTTTTCCTGGATGAGAACCCTTTTATGATGAGGTGTGCCACGTAGAAGGACTTCCTGACTACTGTGGCGATGTGACTATCAAAGGAGAGACTAATGTCCACCTGGGTCTCAAGATCTCTTATCACGCATTCAGTGTTAAGTAGATTGCTGCCTATGTGGTAGTTCATGGGTACAGAGTTTTTACCAAAGGGGATGACACTGCACTTTTTGGCATTGAGCTTGAGGCCATGGCTCTGACACCAAGCATCTGTCTCAGCAAGGCCCTTCTGTACGATGTCCACATCATTTGGGGACTTGACTATGGCGCCTAGTTTGCAGTCATCTGCAAACTTTGTTAGCCAGAGGCCTTCCATGTTAGTCTGTACTTCAGAGAAGTAGATACCAAACAGGAGAGGTCCCAGGATGGAACCCTGTGGTACTCCACTTGTCACTGCTTTGAGGTCAGATTTGGAGTTTACAACTTTTACAGTGTGGGTTCTGTTAGTGAGCCAGTTGGCAACCCATCTTGTGACGTAGGGATTTATACCTAGTTTAGTGAGTTTAGCTATAATTCCAGAATTGGGAATGGTGTTGAAAGCCTTGGTGAGGTCAAGATAGGCTGTGTGAACCACCTTACCGTCATCTACGGCTTTGGTGACTGCCTCAGAGAAGTCGAACAGGATCAGGAGGCATGATCTGTCTTTCACAAACCCGAACTGGGTGGGATCCAGAGTTTGGAGGTTACCAATGTCTTTGTTTATGAGTTCCATGATGATACATTCCATAGCCTTGCAGACCAGGCTCATCAGGCTAATAGGTCGATAGTTCCCAGGATCAGTGGTGGCTCCCCTTTTGTGGAGTGGGATAACTGTTGCTGTGCGCCATTCAGTGGGCACAAAGCCTGATGCGAGGCTATTATTGAACATTGTGCTTAAGTGGGGAGCCAGTTCGTTCTGAAGTTAATGTAAAACGCAGCCTGGGATGTTGTCTGGTCCCATAGATGCTGTGTTTTTGGCTTTAGAGAGTGCAGCTTTTACCTGCGTAGTTGTGGTTACAGGGACACTGCATTCTTCCTGTATAGATATGGGCCCTTTAGGGGATGAGAGGGGGGTAAAGTTAGCAATGAACCTATCTGCCAGGATGTTGGCAATATCAGTTGGTTCTGTAATTTTCTTGCCTTTGTGCTGTAACTCAGAGCAGATCTGGGTGTTGCCATTGAGATTCTTGACATAGCTATAGAATGCTTTGTGGCTGTCCTTGGAAAAAGTGGCGATTTTGTTTTTGTAGCTAGCTTTGGAGGATCTTATAAGGGATCTCAACTTCTTACTGAGGCTGACAAGGGAGCTCCTCCACTCATGGGATTTTACTCTCTTTTGCAACAGTTTCTTCCTTCTGTTGTATAGTTTGTTTATGGTAGGGGACCACCAGATTGGCTTCCTTTTTTTGGAGGATAGCATCTTGGTTCTGTTTGGGATAGCACGATCCATGCACTCGTGTAAGTGCTTATAGAGTGCATTTGTATAGGATTCAGCAGTTGTAACTGTATTGTCCATCTGCATGGATGTCATGAAGTTCACCACTTCTGTCTTAAGAAGCATGAAGTTGGCTTTGGAGAATTTTTTTACTGTGGTTTCCTTAATGGGGGGGGGCGGGATGTGGATATCAAGGGTGATTAGCTTATGGTCGGATCGGACCAACAAGGAGTTGACCAAGTATGGAACACCGGTCACTCATGTTGGTAATGACTAGGTCTAGGATATTGTTGCCCCTGATGGGGGTGTGGATAAGTTGATCCAGGGCATTGGAGTTTATGAATTCCAGAAAGCGTTGAGCTAAGGAGTTGGTATACGAGTAGTTTTCCCAGTTAATGGTGGGGTAGTTGAAGTCGCCCATTATTAGGATGTTTGGTTGAACCCTAATATTTTTTAGTACATCAAGGAAAGAGGAGTGGGAATCCTGAGGCATGGTGGGGCATCTGTAGCAAGCTACAATTTGGATTGCAGTTTTGCCCAAAGTTAGTTGCAGTTGGATAACCTTGGATGCATTATGCTGAGCAACTAACCTGAAGGTGTGGATATCCTTAATGAATATGGACACACCTCTGCCTTTGGTGTTTTGGTCCAGGTTACATGGCCAAAAAGTGTGGTATGAGTTATAGCCTGGTAGTGCAGGGGTGCTCTGTGGAGCCCTGAACCAGGTCTCAGTCACTGCACAGATATTGATGTTCTCCATTTGACTTACTTTGATGTAAGGTCTATTTTTAAACAGGACTACACCAGGAGCCAGATTCCAAAAGTCCTGCTCTCATTGTAAGTGTCACTTACACTGCAAGCAATTCTTTTGAAATTGGGCCTTTAATGTGTTTAGCATGAAACTCCAAAGTATTAATAATACTATTCCATGCAAACAGCCTTTCAGTAACAATACCAGAAAGTCTGTAACCTCTTAACACTGGCTGGTTTCTATGCAGGTTTGCTACTTGTTTGGCTCTTTCATCAGTTATTGTTCTTCCAGCACATCTTTTACAGTTCTCGGTTTGTCTGAAGACCCAGTCACAGTGTAGGTCATAGTTCCTACAGCTGCAACTTTCTGTTGTTCTCTTTCATCGTGCGTGTTTCACTCTTACTTTCCACTTCGCTTTGCAACAACACAGTCCTTTTTCTGTAAGCACACAAAAAAATCTGACAATGTTTATGAAACACAAGGATGGAAAACATTTTCATTTCCTGGAGCAAACAGAAACAAATCAGTCTCATTTTCTATATGCTCACTCCAGGATTTATTGCTCTCATTTTGCACGCCTGTCTCATGCTGAACAATACTTAAGCTGGCAGATCTTTGCTACTGAAATGCACAAATTCTGCCAGACCGTCCTTTTCATTATCAATAACATTTACATCCTCCTTTTTCACTGACAATATCTTGTCCTAAACCTCAGTATCAAACTTTACACTCCATCATGTCATTTCTCTCTCTCCAGTAATAAACCCTCCATGCCCCTCTGGAGAAACAGTAAGAGAAGTTTCATGGTGCTCTGGCCATATACCACCTGAACGAACCCAGTCAACAAAGCATGCATTAATAAATAAATACATTTAGGTTGTGATCCTTGTTATTTGTTTTTGAGAAGCTGCTGCTTCTGTGACGTTTCTTCACTCATTCTCTCTTGCTAACATTGCTTCTGCATATAATCTAGTTAAATCTGCTCACTCATCTTTTTTCTCAATTAAATTGGATCATTGTGTTCTGTCACACAGTACCATGAAGCAGGTACTCTCTGCTTAACTAAAATGCTTAAAAAAATTAATGTAATTAATAATTCTGTATGTAATTAAGCATTTTGTATTTTATTACTGTAGTGCATTTAGTGTCTAATTGTTGTAGGCTTGTAGTATCACAGTTTGTACCTCACTATATTTGCAATAATGCCATCATATGTCTGTATATTACCCCATTTCTCTGATCATAATAATAAAAACTCAGTGGGAAAGGAACACTCTGACCCATGTCTGGAGATGGATCCGAGGACATCCAAAATTCTGCATTGTTTTCATTGGCACTAGGCAAATAAAGAGTTGCTGGACAATTAGGCACCTGGTTTTCCCCAAAAGCATTTTTTCATTAATTTATGGAAACCAACACAAATGTGATTTTTCAAAACATACAATGCAGTACAAATCCTGAACCTAGTATTGCATTAAATTAACAGAAAAGGATACCTCTGCACCTTTTCTGGGGATTGAATCCAGGATTTCACCCATATTCCATGTGGTTGTCACTGCCACTAGACCAACAAGGAATATTTAGATAGTTGCATACCTGGTTCCCCACAAAAGTAGATTTTCCTTTAAACTAGGAAGCCATCATGAAGTTAATGTATTTAAGCACACAAGCAGCTGCTCCAGTACAAACAATGACCCTATTATTGTCAAGATTATAATAATATGAACTCAGCAGGATAGGAAAGTTCTGACCATTTGCCCGGAGATTAAACACAGGACCCCACACTTTCCATGCAGTTGTCACTGCCACTGCACCAACAAGGAGTATCTGGTCAATTAGGCACCTAGATTGCGTCAAGGGCAGTTTTTCCTTTCAACTAGGAAACCACCATGAAGGTGATTTTCTTTAAACACACAATCATCCAGTGCAGTACAAACCATGAGTCTAGTATTGTGCTAACAACACAAATGGAAAGAAAACCACTGACGCTTGTATGATGATTGATTCCAGGACACCCTGTTTTCTGTGAGGTTATCATTGCCACTATAATAATAACGACAATAATAATTATGATAAAAGGAGATACTGTCAGCACAGCTAGCTGGAAGTTTGTAAGTAATTGTATGCCATTTGTCAATATCAACATGATTTATATAAGACGCCTGTGTTACTAATGTATTAGAACTGGCAAGCGCTTAACTTGTCATTGGATTGTTACTATTAAAGGAGTTCTTTCTCTCTGTGGAGCCTTTTTTCATTTTTTTGAAGTCTAGTTTTGCCTTTGGAGTTTCTAGGGTGAAAAAGGAAGTAATCAAGTAGGTGTGTTTGAGAATATCCCTGCAAATGTCTTGATAGGGAATGATTTTGATAATGCAGTACCTTGCATGCATGCAGTTACACGCAGTCAGGCTTGGAGGCAGGCATGTGGGTCTGGTAGCCTTGGGGGGACCCAGACAGACCGCACACTTGAAACCAGGACTGGTGAGGTGGATACTTCAGAGAAGGAGCTATCCTTTAGCAGTGAGACTGAAGGTAAACCACAGCTGCTGATGGGTTCTGATGTTCCCTTGGAGAGAGTGACTTCAATGGCAGAGGTGAGTAGTGATACCCAGGCTGACAGTGAGGCACCGCTGTCAGAGGATACCAGACTTCCTGTGGAAGGGGAGCTGGGAAGGTTTACAAAGAGAGAGTTGAGACAGGCTCAGCTCAGACCCTACATTACAAGGCTTGAGGGAGGTAGCTAGGGAGGCACCTGATTCTCAATGAAAAGGGGAATCTGTATAATGGAACAAAGGGTTACTGTAGAGAGAGTGGACCCCTGAGGGAGGGCTAGAAGGTGAGGTAATATAGCAGTTGGTAGTGCCCAGAGCCTATCGTTTGGCACTTCTAGCCATAGCCCATGGCATTCCCTTTGCAGGTCATATGGGTATAACACATGCTAAGAGATGTATTATGCAGAACTTTTATTGGCCTGGGATTTCCAGGGATGTAACAGGGCGAGCAGTGCCAAAAAGTAGGCAAGGCAGGAGACAAGGTCAAAGCTCCTTTTATGCCTTTGCCTGAGATAGAGGAGACATTTCAGAGGGTAGCTATGGATATTGTGGCAGGTGTCTGAGTACCCCAAGTTCCACAGGGAAGAAGTATATCATAGTGGTAGTAGATTATGTTACTAGA
This sequence comes from Protopterus annectens, assembly GCF_019279795.1. Classification (NCBI taxonomy): domain Eukaryota; kingdom Metazoa; phylum Chordata; order Ceratodontiformes; family Protopteridae; genus Protopterus; species Protopterus annectens. Next base: position 1,520,547,912 of record NC_056743.1, on the reverse strand, counting down.
TACCCTGAGGTGGTGGCCCTGTCCTCCATTGAGGCAGACAAGATGGCAAATGCTTTGTTAGAGATTTTCAGCAGGGTAGGATTCCCAAAAGAAATACTGACTGACAGGGGTGCCAATTTCATGTCAGACTTGATGGCTTGTCTGTAGAAGCACTGTGGGAGTGAAGCACCTAAAGACCACCCCTACCATCCTCAGACTAATGGTCTTGTGGAGAGATTAAACTCTACACTAAAGACCATGCTACTAGCATTTGCAGAGCAGTTTAAGAGGAAGTGGGACAAGTATTTGCCCCATTTGTTGTTTGCTTACAGAGAGGTACCCCAAGAATCCACAGGTTTTTCACCCTTTGAGTTGCTGTACGGGCATTGGGTGAGGGGACCGATAGATTTGATTCGCGATGAGTGGGAGGGTGAGTGTGAATCCCACAAGGAGTCTGTTATGGCATATGTCCTAAACCTCAGGACAAGGCTCAGGGAACACATGGGCTTGGCCCAGGAGAGCCTGGCAGGAGCACAACAGCAGAAAAAGGTCTGGAATGACAGGAATGCTCGAGCCAGAGAGTATGCTGTGGAGCAACAGGTGATGGTTCGTTCTTATTCCTGTCAGACACAACAAACTGCAGGCAGCTTGGGTGGGACCCTTCAAAGTGGTCAGGAAGGTCATTGATGTTAACTACATAATAGAACTGCTAGGCAGGAGGCAGAGTTACAAAGTGTACCATGTTAACATGATGAAACCTTACCATGGCAAGGAGGCTCTTGTACTGCGTATTTGCAGTAGGAGGCAGGAGGAGTCTGAGGGGGATCTATGGCTACAGGGAGCCAGCCAGCAAAATCCCAAATTACTGTGGTGGAGCCTATTATTGTAGGCATATGAGATGACAGTGCAGCACTGTCCTGGGATCAGTAATGGAAAGGTAGACGTAATCTCAAGACAGGGTATGGGGTAATGTATTCCCAGATAGGCTCATCCCTTTCAAGCAACATTTCTCAAGGGTCACTTGAGAAACTAGCTTGAGTCTTTGAAGGGGGGAGTAGTGTGAAAAAAGGAGGTACTGCCAGCATAGCTAGCTGGAATTTTGTAAATAATGATATGTCATTTGCGAATATCAACCTGATTTATATAAGACGCTTGTGTTACAAATGTATTAGAACTGTATGTTATGTGTATATCAAACTGATTTATACAGATGTGTGTGTGTGTGTTGAAAAAGTATTTGTAAAGTGCTTGAGTTTAGACTGTATCCACCATGTGCCTATTGCAGAGAACAGGAATGCGCATGCACTATTGTAACTGTTTAAATGTATATGTTTAACATAAGAAACTGGAGGGTTAACTTCAGTCCAACAAACTTTAGAAAAATATCTGAAATTAAATCACTTTATATGCTAGGCTATAAAGATGCTATCTCACAGGTTTCAAGACAGCCAGAGACACAATGTCTGTACTGGGAAGCCTTCTGTATTGTCTTTGGGGGGAATTAATTACACTCTGTAAGCATGGATGTATTTATGCAATTGTTTTATGACTACCAGCACCTGCCAAAGGTCTGAGCAAAATCTCGTGTATGTGTATCTTTACAGGGAGGTGCTAAGTGCTACCAGCTGCCAGCAATGGGGGTTTTGCATGAGAACTAGAAGTCAGATGAAATGATGTAATTCTGCAAGCTATCCCAGCAGTAATAGTTTAGATATTATTTTGAGAAGTGTTTTTGTGAGACAGACCATTCTGTATTCTGTCTTGGGCCTGACAGCAACAGAAGAGCCATTCACCACATCATCATCTGCCTTGCTCTATTACGCAAGTTTTTAGGTTCATAGGTTCATAGGTAGGTACTAGGCTATCTGCCCGAAGGCATTTATAAGCCTAGCCAGAATGTGTTGGCTTTCGCCACCCCCTTAGATTAGTTCCCTGCGCCTCTGTCCAGCAGAGCAATTGAAGTGATCCCTGAGGTAAACTTTCTGTTTCCCATCCACTCATCAAAGTTTCTCTTGAAGAGGGTTAGCGAGGAGCTCTGCCTAATGTAGATTGGAATCTTGTTCCAGAGCATGGGAAGTCTCTGGGACAGGAATCTATCCCTGCAGCAAGTCCTATTTATTGTTGTGGTGAGGTTTAGATCCCTGGAGCGTGTGGCTCAAGGGGATATGGTTTTCTTTAGGTGGAGCATGTCCATCAATTTTGGCTTGGACATAGCCTTGTATGTTAGGCAGAGATCACCTCTGAGTAGGCGGTATGCAACCAAGTACAGCTGGAGTTTTTTCAGTCGAGCTGCATAGGGCATCTGCTTGAGGCCAGTGATCCTCTTGGTGAGGTACTTCTGTGGTCTTTCCAGTTGTTGCAGGTGTCTTGTAAGGTACATCCCAAATGGGGCATTGTACTCTATGATGGGTCTGATGAGTGGTGCATAGAGGGGCCCAATGACCTCTTTTGATCTGGATGCAAACCCTTTTGTGATTAGGTGGGCCACATAGAAGGATTTTCTAACCACTTTGGCAATGTGATTATCAAAGGAGAGGTTACTGTCTACTTGGGTCCCCAGATCCCTTATTACGTCTTCCGTATTTAGGGGGCTACCACCTATGTGGTAGTTTGTGGGTACTTTGTTTTTTCCAAAGGGGATGACTATGCACTTTTTGGCATTTAGCTTGAGGCCATGGTTTTGACACCAGGTATCTGTCTCAGTGAGAACCTTTTGAAGGATGTCTGTGTCAGCCGGAGAGTCAGTTATAGCCCCTAGTTTGCAGTTGTCTGCAAACTTGGTCAGCCATAGTCCTCCTGTGCTTGCTTCTACCTCTGAGAAGTATATGCCGAACAGGAGGGGTCCTAGAACTGAGCCCTGGGGAACGCCACTTGTAACCGGTTTAGAGTCAGACCTAGCTCCCGCAACTCTTACCATGTGGGTTCTGTCCGTGAGCCAGTTGGCAACCTATCTCGTGGCGTAGGGGGTTTATGTTCAGGCTGGTGAGCTTGTCTATAATACCTGTGTGGTGAATGGTGTCAAAGGCCTTTACAAGGTCTAGGTTGGCTGTGTGGACCACCTTTCCCTTGTCTATAGCCTTAGTAACTCTCTTAGATACAATCAGGAATATAGTGAAGCTTAGTTTAGATATTGTTTTTTTCTTTATTTGTCTGAGCCTGTCCTGATGTTATTTTAAATATTTTCTGAGATTTGAGCTCTGATGTCACTTTGAATATATACTTAGTATTTTCTTGTTCTTTTTTATTTATTATTAAACATATTTAAACCTTTCATTGTGGCTGATCTTTGCAGAGATATTTTAAAATTTTAAGAGTACTTGCATATTTATTTGGTGACACTGTGTGGGCCACACCTAATAGTCTTGCTCTTTGTCAATCTACCATTTGTAAATATATTAATATTAATGTTGCACAGTATATTGGACACCCTTTGCTAAGGGCCTTAAGGTAGCTGGCAGGAGTGACTGGTGCAGTGATAACTACCTTATAGTCTGGGTAGAAGGGGTCATAGCTAGGAAACTTGTGCCAGTCTTTCCCAGCTGTGTGTGTGTGTGTGTGTGTGTGTGTGTGTGTGTGTGTGTGTGTGTGTGTGTGTGTGTGTGTGTGTGTGTGTGTGTGTGTGTGAATCAAACCTCAAAGAGTGTGTGTGTCAGCTATTTGTGCAGGGGCACAAAGCACTGGTTGGACAGAGAGGGTTGCTGGAGGTCTTGGCATGGTCACTCAGCTGAGATCTTGGCTCTATTGCTGTGAAAGTGGGGAGTCTTACTGGGGATGTGGAGGAAGAGGGAGAAACCAGACCCGGACTGATTGTGGTCTCTGTGTGCTCTTAAGGGAAATTGCACTTGATGCAGAGAGCTGCATTTGGAAATACTATGTGTGTACCTGCTAACCTCTCAGTGAATGTCCCTTCACAGGTGCCAGTGGTGGAGATTGAGGCTCCTTGATTACTGGCCCAAAGGTGGGATATCCACATCACATATTGGTTGGCAGTGGTGGGTCATCACAATAATAATAATAATAATAATAATAATAATAAAAATAATAATAACTAGTAAGGCTCATTCCTAAACTCTTCTGCACTGCCTGTACTGTTGTGTAGTATGAATCCCGAGATGGTCATGGTGATTCCTGTGAACATGGGTTAAGTCCATATATCAGATTTTCTTTTACACGGGGTCGTTCAGTCTGCATGTTTGGTGAAACCCACTGATGTTACATCTTCATTCTGCTCCTTGCCATCACACTTTATGTATCATTCTTCTTCCAGGAAAGTCCTGCACCTATTGCTGTTTTGCAGTTTGATTACTGGTTCTCTGCAGTGAGAATCATGTTTGCCTTTGGGTCTCTAGTGTTGTGTTTGTCATAGGTTATGTAGTTCTTTGAGTCTTACTTTTTGGATTGCACTGATACCATATGTTGCTGATATCATAATATACATTTCTTCATAACATTTAGATTTAGTCTTCCCTTCACTTGAGAAAACTTCTTTTGCCTTGGCTTGTGCAACTCAAGTTATTTTTTGTTACCAATGTGGTGCTTACTCTTCCTCTTCTTTGTAATTTTGGGGTATTGTGATAGAGCTGTACAATCACATCTAAAGGCATACATTCCTCTTGGCATTTTCATATACAGTTGCATATTCATGCATTTTTTTCCCTAGCATGACTTTCTGTGTTCATGCAGTTGCAGTTTTCTTTCTTTGATCAATGCTGGTACATTTGATGTCTGGTTCGTTTGATGCCATGACGACTTGTCTATACCATTGTAACTCACGTCGGATATATGACATTGTTAATGATATTGCTTTTCGTGGTATTCTGCTTAACTTTTATAAATCTGCATTGAGGACATTTAATAGTAAATCATAGATTCTCCCATCTCTGATTTTTAATGTGAAGAATCTTGCCAAAGGAATCATACTTCAAGCAAGTTACATTTACATATTAACGTGTCTAAACAATTAATTTATAATCAATTTAAAGAATTAATTACATCAACAAATATGAAATAACATTAAAAGGATTAGAAAAACCATAGTTAGCAAATTTTGGTATTATAAAATAAAAACCATATGATATCCCAAGTAATATAGACTGGATTCATGATAAACTACACCTGATGCAAAGGAGTTTGCTTCAGTTAAAAAAATGGTGGTTTACCATCATGCAGTGATTGGCAGATTTTTTTTTTTTATTATTTGTTGACCAGAAAAGGCCACACAAGTACCACTTTTCATGGATGAACTGGGGGCACTATCTGATAAATAACTTGTTTGGAGTACACATATGCAAGTGAAAACTGAAGGAACCAAATGAATGACTAACGGATGAGATTCATTATTAACTCATAGCCCCCCTCAGCTGCTATGATTTGGGTATAGTGCCATGAATTTTTACCTCAGATTTTGCTTTCCTCTTCCTAGATTTACTGATATTCTTGTGACTGCCCTTATAAAAACAGACCTCTTCAAGGACGTACATCTTAATAAATAACAGAAATAAGCTTGTGCAGATATTCATTATCACTAATTAGAGGGTCTATTATCTAAAGACCTTTGATTCCAAAATTAGGAATGTGCTCCTATTTTGATCCTCTGCTACCATTTTTAAATGTCAGTGTTATGTTACAGAAGTTGAAAGGTATGGTCTAAACTAAACTGTTTGAATTGAAGTAAATGGTTTTCTGGGGAGTCAAGTCCATCTTAGACCATTCACACCCTTCCTTAATGTATAATTCTTGCTCTGAGGTAACTGCAACTCAGATAAAAAGCAATTAAAACAGAAGCAATATACTACTTGATGGTTCTCTGAGATAGCGAAATGCTAGGAGCCTAAACAATAAACTGCACACACTACAGGCTGTCCTCACCCTGGAGAATACAGACATATGCGTTATTACTGAGCCTTGGTTTAAATCCACAGAAATTACTCTGGTGGTGCAAGGCTTCAGTGTCTTCCACACATTTAGACCATCAGCTGCACAGGCAGGAACAAAAGATGGACTAGTCTTAATCTGTATTAGCAACAAGCTTAACTCCACGTTGGTTAAACAGGGTGATGACCTGGAATTTACCCACATGTCAGTCACCATACACAAAGTCCCAATACCATATTCTTGCAAACTATAGGTCACCTGCTATGTCCTTAGAATCCCATAGCCTATACCTAGATCTACTGGAAACACTCACCATTAAACCAAATATTCAGTTCATAGGAGACTTTAACTACACCTCTATAGACTGGGAAACATACACTGCCTCAAGCTCACAAGCACAATGATGCCTACACTTTATTAACATAAAACCCCTTGACAAGATAGTGCTCACACCCACCAATGGTCCAAACATACTGGACCTGGTACTCACCAATATGAGAGAGTGCTCACCCCCCTTCCAGTGTCACGTCTGGATTTCTGCAGATGTAGCACTTCTAACAGAGCTAGGTCAAGCAGAGATTGCCTCTAAGTAGGCAATATGAGACAGAGTTTTTTGAGTCTGTCCATATAGGACAAGTGTTTAAGGCCTGGGATCCTCTTTGTGAGGTACTTTTGCGGCCTCTCCAGTTGTTGCAGGTGTCTAGTGAGGTTCATGCCAAATGGGGCATTGTACTCGATGATTGGCCTAATGAGGGAAGAGTAGAGGAAGACAATGACCTCTTTCTTCCTGGATGCAAAACCCTTAGTAATGAGATGTGCCACATAGAAGGACTTTCTGACCACAGTAGCAACGTGTTGATCAAAAGAGAGGTTGCTGTCAACCTGTGTTCCCAGATCTCTTATAACGCCATCTGTGTTCAGTGGACTACCATCAATATGGTAATTCAAGGGAACCGGGTTTTTCCCAAAGGGGATCAAGACACATTTGCTTAAGTAGAGCTGATAGTGTTTTCCAAATGTTAGATCACATTTCTGATATTATCATTGATATGATGGTAATTTAATCTACTGTATAACTTTTGAGTTTTTCTTTTGTTTTACTGTAGAGTTTACCACTAGGGTGGCTTGCATTTAAATGTCACATTATACTTAGATCTGGTTTAAACTCCCAGTTCTATACATTTAAGGGTCTAGAACCCCTTTGTGAAGCTACTTGATGTGACAGTGTCTGATGTGATGTGGTTATAAGTGAAGTTTGAAAGTTTGTCATAGAACTTGATGGGATTAGTATGGTTGAAATCCTTGATGTCTGAGTTATTGGTTTCACTGGGTTTAGATATTTTGAAGGTGAAAGTCACTAGTTTATCTGATATAACACAGGGAGGAGATACCAGTGGAATACTGCATGAAGGTTCTATGTTTGTAAGGACCAGGTCAAGAATATTATTTAATCTATTAGGTTTGTTCAGGTCCAGGGAGATTTTGTTTATTAAATATAAGAATTTTTCCTACATTGGAGGCATAGTTACTCCAGTTTACTGAGGAGTAGTTAAAGTCTTCCAAACTAACTGAGTTCTTGTTTATGGGAAAGAAGTTCATCAAGAATATTTATGAACCTTATATATAGATTCCCGGGGGACAGATAGCATGTCGTATAACAGGCTATAGACTGAAAGCTGATCCTCTTTACTGTGATTTGGAGTTTAATGAGTTCAGTTTGGGAATCCATCTGAAGGTGATATGGTCCCTAACAAAGATAGAAATGCCACTACAGTTGCTATCAGGGCATGGTAGGCAAAAAAGGGAGGGAGAGATAGAACTACATTCCAAATGGAGGAGAGCCTCATGGTTGAGCAGTTTGTTGTTGAGACTTCTGGTATTTAGCAGTGCCACCTTAATGTGTTCCTGTTTGGGATTTGATATGTTAGTTATATTGATATGTTAGTTACACTGAGATTTACATTAACTGGACTTTGTCTGAAAAAAAGAACTACTGGGGCAGTAAAAGCTTCAGCCAGTATGCAGAGGCCTTGGAAGGAGAGGTGCAGGCCATCTTTTGACAAACAAGTAGGACTGTCAAGCATCTCATCCCATGATAACACTTACTGGACCCCCCTGATATGGCATCTACTATTTATTCACATGTTGAAGCAAAATATCTTTTCCTTATACTTAGCATTATTCTTGAAGAAGGAAGTATTCCACTAAGAACCAGAGTTTTGCCTGCATTTATAACATACATGGACAGTTCCAACACCTCTCTCCGTATAACATCCCTGAGTTTTGCATCTTAAGTCATTCAGTCCCACATGGACCACAACCATGTCATAGTGATAGTTGCTAGGTGAAAGAACCTTAAAGACTATTGACATATCAAAGATCCTGGCATCTGAAAGACAATTCACCATCACCTTGTCCTTATCCAACCTTGTGAGTGGAGAATAAGTTTGCCTGATTTTAGAGTTGCTCATAATTAAAACAGTTTTATTTTGTAGAGTGGTCTGGGGTACTGCACTGGAGATGGTTTAACTCTCTGTGACTTTTTGTTGACAGTGTGTCTGAAAATGATGAGGTGTTGGATTTTCACTGAGACCTAGTCTTCATGGTCTAGGAGGTTTTGGTAAGGATTTTTGTACAGTCGTATTGTAAAATATGTTAGTATACATTGGTGTAGAATATAGGGAATGTCTACATTACTCACAATCTGTATTTTTGTGAGAATCAGGCCTCCATATTTGTTAAATAGTTGCATCTCTCACAATCAGAGCTTTTTGTGTTAGGTAATATTTCTTTATCTGTCAGCATAAGGCAGCTATTACACCGCCTGAAGATGCAATTGTTAAGAAGCTGGGAACATAAGGAAAACAGGAAGGCCAACCTTCTATTTAAGTCCAGATAGTCCAGATATTGGGAGAATTAATTAGAATTACACAGAGTAATGTAATAGTTTTCAGGCTATATTGTTGAATGTAGCTATGCAGATTTTCTTATGGAGGGTTTATAAATAGTTACCATACAAACTAAATAAGGCAAATTAGTTGGAGAGATACATTGACTGACTAAATGAAGAAAATTAAATAATTTAGATTAAGTTTTAACTGTGGCAATGGACAGCATAGGCTCTAGTTACAGCACTGTATAGTAGTTTGGTGTACTTTGTTCAATGTACATCAACTGTGGGTTGCCAGAGGCTGCTTGGAGGACCTGTGGTACACAGTGCACCTCATCGCACAACTGTGGGTAAATGGCTGCCATACTAAGTATCACTAGTCACACTAACTAGCAGGACTAGGAAGAGGTGGACAGCATTAAGGCAGGTATGGATAAAAAATGTCTGCTTCTATGCAGTGCATGCTGAAAACCTACTGTTCTAAGTACAGTGTCATGCAAAAGGGGGAAAATTGTAGCAACAATGACAAAAGGTGAAAAAAATCAAATGAACACACCCACTGGCTAATAGCAAATACTCTACAAGGTTCTATGGCAATGGCTTGGTTCTTCCTCTACTCCCACTAGAGCAAAGCAGAAGGAATTCTTAGCTAGATTACTAAAATGGCACTAAAAAGGTGTAGAGCTATCATAGTAATCTCAATAAAAAAAAGATTGTGCAGGTTTTGGCATTTAGTCGGATCTGGTAGAATTAGTCAAAATCACCTTAACAGTTCAGTGTGTAACAGCTCATAACAAATGAGCTCTAGGCCACACAAACAAAGTCTGTTTATAGCAACACACTGAGAAGGGCAGTCAGCTAGCAGTTGCTTGGTTGGCCAAGTGGGGAGCTGAGAACAAAAACTGCAGTTATTATCTGGAGGGGCAGAGGAAACAAATAACTACTAAGGGATTCCAGTGGGACTGTAGTGTTTTTTACTTTCTGCCAGTGTTCATGCAATAGTTGGAGACAGGGCTACTAGTGATGACAAACCTGGGGTGGGTGGGTAACTGCTGTTGGCAGATGGTCGACATACCATGTTGTTTGATTTTCTTTGGGCGATCCTTAGTTGCAACAGCAGTCAGTTCATAGAAATGCACATTCCCACTTACTATTTAAGTTTAAATGCATTCTCCCACTTGAGAACATACCTCTCTCATCTGACATTCTCCTTTATGCTCTTTGCAGGGTAGCAGTTATTGTGCCCTGCCTACCAGCCTGCCACCTTAAGTATGTATGTCCTTGTGCTGCTTCTGTTTATTCTGCTGCTTGTTACATTCCATCCTATCAGTGATTAGTGTCTCAGTGCTACTACCCATCCCCTCCCAACCTATCAGTGGTTGCACTGCTCCTTGACTCTAACCCTAGCACACAGCCAACCAGACAGCATCTATACAAGCCCCCTACCACAGCATCCCTTCACACACTGATCAGTGAATCCCCCATACTGACTACAACCAGCATTTCATGCCTTACTTGGTATCACACCTCAGCCTGTCTCTAATCCATCTTATCTGTACTCCACATGGTACAGTAAACATCTGAATTACACTTTCATTATATGAATAAGGTATATAATGAATTGTACCCCACCAAAGTGGCTGTTTCAATATACTGTGTGCTGGCTTTCCACAACTAAAGTAATCATGCGTTGACCCCTTCTTGTTTCTTGGAGCCTTACCCCACCCTCTGGCTTGCAGTGTGCTGAAATATGATTCCACTATGGCATGACCACAATTACTGAATTCCTGGCAGTCTCTGTAGCTATTCTTTGATAAAGACTGAATAAGGAGCACTGGCTTGTGAGGGAAAAGATTCAAAATACAGTTATGTCTACGTGCATTTAATTAGCTGTGAGTTATGAATTTGCATTGTTCTTCTCTTTCTGCAGGTATGTCTTGGTTAACTAGAAAGTCAGGT